>NC_042994.1:8113867-8295662 GCF_901001165.1 Salmo trutta
ATCCAGAGCGACTTACAAATTGGTGCATTCACCTATAATATCCAGGCATTCACCTATAAGGTACAGTAACACATGATTAATACCAGCATTACCATTAAGTCAGACCTGGTGACATTTCCCCAGAACAAATTCACTGTTGGTCAGAGAGTAATGGTTCCATTAACTGTTGGCCTTCTGCCTCTGCTGTTGGTGTTAGACAAGCCATCGGAGGGAATCGAAGGGGGATAAATTCATCCAACGTTACGGTTCTGAATGATGCCTCATAATTACCTTTCACTCCCGCGTGACTGGCAGGTTAGATGGAGAAAGACCCACTTCCTGTGTGTGTGTGCACCCGTGCGTGTGCTGGCGTGTGTGTGTGTGTGTGTTTGTGTGCGTCTGTGTGTGTGTGTGTGTGTGTGTGTGTGTGTGTGTGTGTGTGTGTGTGTGTGTGTGTGTGTGTGTGTGTGTGTGTGTGTGTGTGCGTGCGTGCGTGTGTGTGTGCGTGCGTGTGTGTGTGCGTGCGTGCGTGTGTGTGTGTGCGTGCGTGTGCGTTCCTGAAGGTTAAAATAGACATTCCCATTGTCAGGTAAGGGCACAGGAGAGATGGTGATGATGATCATGTTGCAGCTCTCAATACATTTTCCCTCAGTCACCCACCAAGAGACAGACCTCCTACAAAGACAAACAACACACACACACACAGACAGAGACACAGATAGTGTGTTTAGCATTTTGTCACCGCCCCTCCTCTGCAGTGCAGGGGCAGTTCCTCCTGCAGGCAGAGGAGGGTCGTCAGTGATTGGAGCCACCTGGGCTCAGGGTATTTAAACTGCTCCACTAACCTCTCTCTCTCTCTCTCTCTCTCTCTCTGCTCCTCCAGGTATGATCCTGCTTTGTTTGTTCCTTTGTAGGTTTACTTAGTTTCCACTCAGTCATGTTCACACACACACACAGATTCATGCATCCATGCACTTTACATACACCCTACATTATGACATTTCCACACCTCATTCCCTTTTCTTTGTTTAAAGTGAATCGTTTTGTTTTACAATAAAGAACCTTTTGATTGGCCTATACCTGTTGTTGATGTCCCCTCATTTCTGCCACAGGCTATGAGCCGGCCTGTGACAATAGACTGTCCTGTTTACAAGAGAGTTGTAACAGACTCAAAGGACCAGCTAGTACAAGCTTTGTCCATTTGCAGGTACTACTTTGCAGCAGCTGAGGTGAGAATAGAGGATGGATAGTCTGTTAGAGGAAGAGAAGAAAGGGATGATTAAAAAAGAGAGGGAGGAGGAGGGATGAGTCAGCAGAGAGAAGGACAGTACAGCTCCCACTCTCGTCACATCATTCTCTCTTTCTTTCTTTCTTTCTCTCTCTCTCTCTCTCTCTCTCTCTCTCTCTCTCTCTCTCTCTCTCTCTCTCTCTCTCTCTCTCTCTCAGTCCTCTGCAGTAACATGTATGCAGTTTGGGGGAAACATGCATCACCCACACAGACTATCAAATGGAACTGCAATGGGTGTGGCCACCTTTCCTGACCAAATTATATTCTGTCGCATCTTATTTAATCATATCTTTGTAGTATTTTGTCTGATCTTGTCTCCGATCAGTGCTACAGTATTGCAGGGGAAGCAGCAGAGAATAGGATTTCTCCATCACCAGTTCCCAATTCTCAACGGGAAGATAGGGCGGGTTCTGTCATGTGGGTTTCACACACACTACCCTCCCCCAACATCCACAGACACACACACCCACCCACCCACCCACGCAGTGTGTGTGCTCTGTGTCTAACAGATGCCCTAGGGTGGGACAACACAGTGCTCAGTCAGTGACACTTTGATACGAAAACAGATTTATCTCTCAATTAAACACACCTCTGGTGTAATCGTTATTTCTGCAGCACACCAACCTGCAGTGCAACTCCGTATGGGTGTGTCTCTATCTCTCCCATCATGCCAGCTACAATCTGACTGTGGCCCATTTGTGGAATCAACACGGGTGTGCTGAAGACTGTAGAGTACAAATAATGTGATTGCTTGTACTGTATAGGGATTTGGAAGCAGGTTAGCTTTTTTCGCCATGAATCTTGTTCTGCAGGCAGCTCGGCAGAGTGGTCACTAGCTACCACAGCCACAAAGTGATAAAATCCGATTTTAAACCTAACCTTAACCCCAACCTTAACCACGCTGCTAACCCTAACCTTAAACTAAGACAAAAAGCAAATTTTTTGTACAATATAGCCAATTTTGACTTTGCAGCTGGCCTATCTAAGCAGAAATCGGTCAGTTCTGCCTCCAGTTCACGACAATAAACGTCAACCTGCCATTTGGTTACATGGAAAATAGTCGCTAGCTAGAATTTCAATGTGGCAGAGCTACATTTATGGTATTCCCTACATCCAGTTGTTTAGCTTCATATAATATACTGTGTGGAGACTAATCATTCTCAGATTGTGAGGGAAACGGTTGAATAAAGCATACCGGTATGCCAAAAGCAGGCGATGTTCTTATTCTCTATTTGCATCCTGATGCTTTAAGTGAAAAGCGCACAAACACGGCTTCGAAAAAAAGCTCCTCTGATGGAGCAGTGCTATTTATAACCTGAGAGAAGCTCTGAGAGCTGCGTGTCCTCCAGTTCAGATACAGCATGTACTAGGAATGTGGTGCAGTGGCACACACACACACACACACACACACACACACACACACACACACACACACACACACACACACACACACACACACACACACACACACACACACACACACACACACACACACACACACACACACACACAACCCCCTCTTCCTACCCACTCCCCTCTCCCACTCACACCTTGGCTTACACACACACACCTCCGGAGAGAGGTCTGGAGAAGGGTAGGGTCCCCCTCCGTCTCTTTCACCTCCTCCACCCTTCCACCTGTTTAACAGCTGGACTACTATATCACTAAGGGGATGACTGCCTAAGCCAGCCAAAAGTCTGCTGGGCTGATATAATTAAGCTATGAACCAGTTAATTGTAGTTAAGACATGAAATGTTGTCATTGCAGATGTAAGTGTTTTCTGTACATTGATAACTCCACATCGGCCTGCCTACTGAAACTTAGCCATTCTTACATGTAAATCAGTTTTCTTGCTATATTCAATACGATTTTTTTAAGGTAGAAAAAATTCATTTTGAGAAAATGAGGTTTCTCCTGGCAGAGAAATGATAAATGAGGCCATTTAAAAAAAAAATGTCCTATGCCTTATTTCTGGCTTTACAATCTTGAAGAGATTCTATGAAGAGACAGGAAGTTCAAAATCCGTTCTATTGAGACAAATCATCAAAAAATGATATGAAACAAAAATCCTAAAGGCTTTGAACTCTTTTGCCTCTTCGTCATTAGTTATTCTGTCTGATACACCCACATATCAATCCGTTCCGTCTCTGAGGTATGAAATCAGCCTCCACCGCAGTCGAGTCCCCCCGAAAGTGTCACTGCACTCCACAGAACACTGAGTCACTTCGGGTTATCGTTACCTACTGTGGCGTTTGTTTCCAAAGTGTTATTTTCCCCTGACCGGTGCGGCTTGGTTTGGTCCGTTCATTTTGTAGCTTTTTCCGTCCCTTCTCTCGAAGTGCCAAGTCACCCTAGGCGGTTGTAGGATTGTTGGAGTGCAACCTTGAGTCATTGTTGATTTAACCTGGCCAGTCGTCATCGATTTATAATAAATGCTGTACCTTGCTTGTAGTGAGATGAGTGAGTGAGATTTTATGGAATATTTAGCTAGGAGTATGAATGACTAGCTTGAGTGAGGTGGCATAGTCACAACATTTTTATTTTTTAGAATTGAAGGCCATCCATATTATTGACCACAGATATCAATATATTGTCAACCTTGAGTTATCAATAATTGTCAGTCACCACCACCATTTTGCAATGTCATGCAGCCTCTCTCTTCCCTCTATGTTGGGTTGCTCTGATATTGATTGTACTCTACATTTTCAGCACTGCCATGCGACATAATCTCTCTGATGTCGAGGACTATTTTATGCTCCAATTTGCAATGTCACCGGCGTCAGGATACGTCCCATTGGACGGGGTTGTTTTCCCTGTGATGCGCCCTAAAAAATAACGAGTCCCATCTGAATAGAGATTAAACATCTCTCTGTTTCTCCTCCCAGTTTACACTGGAAATCCTGAGCAGTAATTACAACTAGAGTCAAGGAACTTTGCTGAGACAAAGAGGCCTAATTGTTCAAGGCATGCTTTCAAATGTAACTGTTTTATTTGTATGCAGCTCAAGGTCTCTGTGTCACGACTTCTGCCGAAGTCGGTCCCTCTCCTTGTTCGGGCGGCGTTCGGCGGTCGACGTCACCGGCTTTCTAGCCATCGCCGATCCACTTTTCATTTTCCATTTGTTTTGTCTTTGTCTTACACACCTGGTTTCAATTCCCCAATTACTTATTCATTATTTAACCCTCTGTTCCCCCATGTTTGTTTGTGAGTAATTGTTTATTGTATTGCGGTCCGTATTTGTGGCCTTGTATTTATACAACGTGTATTGATGATTTTTTGAGTAAAATTGCTTTCATTACTCATATCTGCTGTCCTGCGCCTGACTCATCTCAGTAGCTACACACAGACGCTTTACACTCTGTGTTCCTGGAGTTTTGTGGAAATACTCCAATGGTAGAATATAGCTAAATGCTGGAGTGGAGGAGCGTTTGTATAGAGTTGTACATTCTAAGGGAGACAATGGATTGGTTTACCAAGTGTATTCAGAATGCACCCACGTGGATAGTTAATATCCAAAAACGTATCTACATCCAAATTATAGACAGCAACCATATCAAGAGTCCTGCATCTCAAACGCATACTTTCATATGGGCAGAAAACAAACTAAAAAAAATGGCTAACTATTCCGATTTCCTGGAAGGCAAACTGGCATTCGATCTGTTGGAAAACTAGTCTTCCATTTGAAGTGCATCTCAGGAGCATCCTAGAGGAACTAGAGGAACCCTGAAGAGCTCTATCTGCCTCCAGGACTCTGCTGCTGCAGATGGCTACAAAAGTTTCTTGCTGATTGAGGTTGGAGTCAGTCTTTTACGAGTTAAGTCTAAAAGTATCTCTCTTTTAACATCTCCTGAAAATGTTATTCTGTTCTGTTGTGAGAGGCTGCTTGAGGTACAGTATTGGGAAATTATTCAAGAACATGATTGTTCTCAGTTCTCGCTCTCTCTCTGCCTGGCCTGAGGAGAGTTGGGCGAAATCTCATTCTTTCACTGTTTCTTTGATCAGCAGCCTTTGAGTGAAGTGGTAGGGATTCTGGTTACATTTTTTCCCCTGAATATCATTTTGCCAGTCTCCTACATGAAAAAATACTTACTGTATTCACTGTAGTGTTTCTGCGGACTAAAGTCTAAAGTCTACAAAAACTATACAGTGAATACCGTAGTATTTACTGTAGTGTACTGTTATATTTACAGTTAACTACCGTAATTTCCGGACTATTAAGCGCACCTGAATATAAGCCGCACCCACTGAATTTTTTTAATTTTTATTTTGAACATAAATAAGCCGCACATGTCTATAAGCCGCAGGTGCCTACCGGTACATTGAAAGAAATTAACTTTACACAGGCTTTAACGAAACACGGCTTGTAACAAAAATAAATAGGCTTTAACGAAACACGGCTTATAACAAAAATAAATCGGCTTTAACGAAACACGGCTTATAACAAAAATAAATAGGCTTTAACGAAACACGGCTTGTAACAAAAAATTAGCAGTAAGCTTTAGTTGTGAGTCAATTCCTCACGCTGCTGTTTCCAACGTCTTATCATCGACTCATTAAGACCAAGCTCCCGTGCAGCAGCTCTATTTCCTTTTCCAACAGCCAGAACAATCGCCTTCAACTTGAAAGCTGCATCATATGCATTTCTCCGTGTCTTTGCCATGATGAGGGTGACAAAATGAGTACCGTAATCAGAATGATGGGAAGTTTGAGCGCGCTCGATTTAATCTAAACAGTAAACAAAAAAGTTGACCTTAACCCGTTCGGCAATTTCATTGGTCTAACGAAAGCTTCATGCCGCCAAAAAACTGAGCACGTCACAGAATGTGTTTTTTTGGAGAAAAAAAATTTAAAGCGGGAAAAATCCATATATTAGCCGCGTCATTGTTTAAGCCGCGAGGTTCAAAGCCTGGGAAAAAAGTTGCGGCTTATAGTCCGGAATTTACGGCATAGTATAAATACTGTTGTAAAAGAAAAATGTGGTTTATACTATAGTATTTAATGTAGTGTTTTTGCGGATTGTAGCGGGGTAAAATCACTGAGGAAGCCAAGTCAGTAAAACATCCATATTACAACCAATGTTGTGATAATTGTGTTGTTTGCTCTATAACCCATTCATTCATAAGACACCCTGATATAAAATGGCCGAGACAACAAAAAAGACAGTCACACAGTTGTGGAATAAATTCAACTACACGTTTGTTTCATCACAGAACCGGAGAGCAACATCTGTCCGGTGAAAAAAAGTAGAATTATTTATTTCTGGAGAAACCTAACTTGATCATTTAGCAGACATCACGTTCTTATATTCAGTTAACACATATTTTAAGAATATAATTGAACATGTTTCTCTGTCTCAGAACAGCGCGAAACGGTGCTGAAATAGATGGTCACAGCAGGAAGGCTAGCTCATATATATATATATATATATATAAATAAATAAATAAATAAAATGATATTTTGGATATTATTTCATTTTCAACAAAAAAAGCAAATATTTCATGTAACAAACAGTTATATGACCGGCAACATGGTAAAGCAAGTTAATGTTTGACAGTTTACTAAACAACTACTGATTTAGAAGCACAGAGTTACCGCAAATCATCACAAAGACAACAGGAGCACTGCCTCGGCTATTTCAGCACCATTTCAACTTAACCATTTAAACATCATCAAATCAACAAGGCTATATAAGCTTAGTTTAATACACTGAAAACAAACTTAAAGATACCAAAAACAACTTAGTTCTATCAATGTTGCTAAATATCATGTGGCTGTCTAGGGTACTTATTTCTGTCTGTGTGCGTGTGTGTCTGTGTGTGTGCACGCAGTAAAAACATGTAAAAACGCAGTAAAAACAAGTAAAAACATGTTTTTGACTCTCCCTACTTACAAACTAGCTGAAAACCAATGCATTCCTCCTCTCTTTCATGTTGGCAAAATGGTCTATGGCTCTGTCATGCAGTACGCTTTTAGTTTTTGTTGTCATAGGCTACCTAGCTAAAACACTTGCTAGCCTAACTTCCTCTCATGGGCAACAATGAACCAGCTAAGTTAGCTAGCTAGTTAACGTGAGCCTACTGGCTACATCTAAGCTAGATATTGAATGTCAATTGTCTCAGGCCAGTGGCACAATATACAGTACATTCAGAAAGTATTCAGACCGCTTGACTTTTTCCATATTGTTTCCATGTTACAGCCTGATTCTAAAATTGATTAAATTGTTTTTTTCCCCTCATCAATCGACACACAATACCCCATAATGACAAAGCAAAAACAGTTTTTTTTAAAAATTTTATCAAATGTATTTACATAAGTATTCAGACCCTGTGCTATGAGACTAGAAATTGAGCTCAGGTGCATCCTGTTTCCATTGATCATCCGTGAGATGTTTCTTCAACTTGATTGGAGTCCACCTGTGGTAAATTCATTTGATTGGACATGATTTGAAAAGGCACACACCTGTCTATATAAGGTCCCACAGTTGACAGTGCATGTCAGAGCAAAAACCAAGCCATGAGGTCGAAGGAATTGTCCGTAGAGCTCCGAGATAGGATTGTGTCGAGGCACAGATCTGGGGAAGGGTACCAGAGCATTTCTGCAGTATTGAAAGTCCCCAAGAACACAGTGGCCTCCATCATTCTTAAATGGAAGAAGTTTGGAACCACCAAGACTCTTCCTAGTGCTGGCCGCCCAGCCAAACTGAACAATCGGGGGAGAAGGGCCTTGGTCAGGGAGGTGACCAAGAAACCTACGGTTACTCTGACAGAGCATCAGAGTTCCTCTGTGGAGATGGGAGAACCTTCCAGAAGGACAACCATCTCTGCAGCACTCCACCAATCAGGCCTTTATGGTAGAGTGACCAGACGGAAGCCACTCCTCAGTAAAAGGCACATGACAGCCCACTTGGAGTATGCCAAAAGGCACCTAAAGGACTCTCAGACCATGAGCAACAAGATTCTCTTTGGCCTGAATGCTAAGCGTCACATCTGGAGGAAACCTGGCACCATCCCTAGGGTGAAGCATGGTGGTGGCAGCATCATGCTGTGGGGATGTTTTTCAGCGGCAGGGACTGGGAGACTAGTCAGGATCGAGGGAAAGATGAACGGAGCAAGGTACAGAGAGATCCTTGATGAAAACCTGCTCCAGAGCACTCAGGATCTCAGACTGGGGCGAAGGTTCACCTTCCAGCAGGAAGTGGCTTCGGGACAAGTCTCTAAATGTCCTTGAGTGACCCAGCCAGAGCCCGGACTCGAACCCGATCTAACACCTCTGGAGAGACCTGAAAATAGCTGTGCAGCGATGCTCTACGCTATCCTGCGTTTATGCTTTGATCTACCCGCACTGTCTCTTTCCCTTTCTCTCTCTGAGTGTGCCATCCTCTGCCGCAGTCAGAACGGCAATGGCGTGATGTGGTGTTGGGCTCCCCAGGGACAGGAGGAGAAAAGGCATGGCTTTAAGAGGAGTTTTGCAGAGACACACTCCACATCAACACACTGACTCACAACACTAACTATAACATCCATCAATATACATATAGCAGTTATATATCTCAGGCCTATATTCCAGAATGTTGAATGTAAAGACAGGAGAGAGCTTTTATCCTCAATGGATACAGATGTAGGATCTTAATTTGATCACCCCAATGCAGGAGAAATTTCCTGCAATGCTGAAATGTAAAACTTGTGCATTTAAGGTTTAAAAAGGCTTCTGGGCCTCCCAAGTGGCACAGCGGTCTAAGGCACTGCATCACTACAGATCCTGGTTTGATCCCAGGCTGTGTCACAGCCCGTGAGACCCATGAGGCGGCGCATAATTGGCCCAGCGTCGTCTGGGGTAGGGGCGGGTTTAGCCGGCCAGGTTGTCTTTGTTCCATCGCTCTCTAGCAACTCCTGTGGCGTGGTGGGCGCAATGCATGCTGACACGGTTGACTAGGTGTACAGTGTTTCCTCCGACACAGTGGTGCGGCTGGCTTCCGGGTTAAGCGAGCATTGTGTCAAGAAGCAGTGCGGCTTGGCGGGGTCGTGTTTTGGAGGACGCACGGCTCTCTACCTTCGCCTCTTCCAAGTCCATACAGGAGTTGCAGCGATGGGACAAGACTGTAACTACCAATTGGATGTCACGGAATTGGGGAGAAAAAAGGGGTGGGGAAAAAAATGGCTTCTGAAGTTTGTAATTTCCACTTAGAAATGTCAGACTTGATTTTCCCTTACGAAAAATGTATCAACCCCTACAAAAATATCCAGAAATTATAATCCACATAATAATTCACATTTCCTGTTGCTGCAGGATTATTTTCCTGCTGTAGAAAACTGCCTCAAATTAAGATCCTACATCTGTATGATTATTACTCTATACTGTATTACAGCAGAGCATGGAAATGCCTTATGCAGTATCACTATCATAGAGACCATGCAGCAGAACCTTCAATGTACACAGAGGAGGGGGGCTGACTGTGTATTCCCATTCTAGCTTGCTGTATGACAGACAGGGGAGAGCTGACTGAATATTCCCATTCTAGCTTGCTGTATGACAGACAGGGGAGAGCTGACTGAATATTCCCATTCTAGCTTGCTGTATGACAGGCAGGGGAGAGCTGACTGAATATTCCCATTCTAGCTTGCTGTATGACAGACAGGGGAGAGCTGACTGAATATTCCCATTCTAGCTTGCTGTATGACAGACAGGGGAGAGCTGACTGTGTATTCCCATTCTAGCGTGCTGTATGACAGGCAGGGGAGAGCTGACTGTGTATTCCCATTCTAGCTTGCTGTATGACAGACAGGGGAGAGCTGACTGTGTATTCCCATTCTAGCGTGCTGTATGACAGACAGGGGAGAGCTGACTGTGTATTCCCATTCTAGCTTGCTGTATGACAGACAGGGGAGAGCTGACTGTGTATTCCCATTCTAGCTTGCTGTATGACAGACAGGGGAGAGCTGACTGTGTATTCCCATTCTAGCTTGCTGTATGACAGGCAGGGGAGAGCTGACTGTGTATTCTCATTCTAGCTTGCTGTATGACAGGCAGGGGAGAGCTGACTGTGTATTCCCATTCTAGCTTGCTGTATGACAGACAGGGGAGAGCTGACTGTTTATTCTCATTCTAGCTTGCTGTATGACAGGCAGGGGAGAGCTGACTGTGTATTCCCATTCTAGCTTGCTGTCTGACAGACAGGGGAGAGCTGACTGTGTATTCTCATTCTAGCTTGCTGTATGACAGACAGGGTAGTGCTTAGCTGGATTCTCATATTGCACACCAACCCAGTCAGCTGTATAAAGAGACAGAGAATAACACTGTCTTCCTCCCCAGGCTGGTCTGTCTATCCATCTGAACAGTTAGGCTGATGAGATGTGTGTGTGTGTGGGTGTGTATGTATCTTGTCGAACCGTTACTGAGTCTCTAATGGGGTTAGATACTGTAGGTCTGTTCTGTTTCTTCTACCTCTGCTGCTGGACCCCTCAGGGTTCAGGGGCTCAGGGTTCAGGGCTCAGGGCTCGGGGGCTCAGGGCTCTGGGCTCAGTACAGATAATACCAGGGAATAGACTGTTCCATCTCCTTCAGGGGAGATTATATAAGACTAGTGCATGGTGTCCATGGTGACAGCAGCAGCACAGCCGATCCCTTTGTTCAGGGTTTAACTGCTTCTGTCTGTCTCGCTCTGTTGACTCGGTCTGATCTATAATTAGCACCAGCTGGGGGGCTGTTTTCATAGCAGGGAGAGTCCTGAGTCACTTCTCCTTTTGGGTAATGTGACACAGTTTTTTTCTCATTCGTGGGAAGGCATTGGTTGTAGTAATTGGAGATTTGGTTTGGTATAGCTGCTAGCTGTATTATATTTTTGTAACGGCTGTCGTCACAAGAAAACCAAGATGCAGCGGAGGTTGTGGATTCATTATGAATATTTAATAAAATGAACCACTATAAACAAAACAGCAACGATATCAAACAGTCGGTCTGGTCAAAAACAAACGAGACAGAAACCAATCACCCACAAAACCCAAAGGAAAAATAGGCTACTTATGTGTGACTCCCAATCAGCAACAACGAACTTCAGCTATACCTGATTGGGAGCCACACACGGCCCAAAACAAAGAAATACAAAAACATAGAAAAATGAACATAGAACGCCCACCCAATGTAACACCCTGGCCTAACCAAAAATAAAGAACAAAAACCCCTCTCTATGGCCAGGGCGTTACAATTTTGTTTGGACATACTCTTGGTTTGTGGATTATCCCACTGGGCACAGACGTCAATTCAACATCTATTCCATGTTGGTTCAACGTAATTTCATTCAAATGATGTGGAAACATCGTTGGTTCAACCAGCTTAGTGGTATTTTCTTCATCAATACAATATTTTTTGTCCATGCAGTGCTTTTGTTATAGTTTTGATGGCCACATGTTTTTGGGGGTTTTATTACCTTATCAATATTCTATTTTTAGTCCTTTACCATGTCAATATCCTGTATTATTCTTAGCCCCTGCAGCTCTTCTGTTGAAGACACCTTTTGTTTTTGATGTTCACTGCAGGCACCTTATACAACCTTTTTATCTGCAGTAATACTGATTGTTGGACTCTGGGCTCCCACATCATTTGACTTATGCTGTTTCTATGATTTCCCAGAGGGCCACTATACGCCTGTGTAATGGGCCGGGACATTGGAGACTGTCAGAGTACTGAGATAAAGCTACTGCTGGCAGTAGGCTACTAAAACAACGCTAGCCTATTATTTCCTGGATGTGGAACACTTTCCAATCACAGTAAACTGCCACGACAGCACACAACACACCTCTATGAGAATTCACCATGATAAAAACACATACTGTCCTGTTTGTAATAGTCCCTGTACTATGACCAGCTGGGGCTCTGTCTGCAGCCACTGAATGATACAATGACTGGTCCATGACTATTGAACCTGTACGCTTGGGATCCTATCGACTGAGAGGATACTGGACCATGAATTTAAACTGTGATGTCTGATCTTCTTCGACTTTTGGATGCAATACCAGGCACTAACAGGACTGTGTGTGTGTGTGTGTGTGTGTGTGCGTGCGTGCGTGCGTGTGTGCGTGCGCGCGCGTGTGTGTCTATCTTCCTGACTGTCCAATTTGTCTGAGAGGTCGCTCTCAAGGCCGCTAGAGCACAGCGGGACGTTAGCGACAGTATCCAAGGCAACAGCAGTCGCTAGCGACCCCGAATTAACCCTTTGTTTACAGGTAACGAGACCAAGCTATGCAAAGAAGTGTTTTCCTAATATTTGTTTTTACATGTTGTCTGCCTAGAGAAAAAGGATTTTGAAACATTACAAAGATTGGATAAATAGATCATAGGTCCTGCACAGCATCTGCATATGCCATCTGCATATTTCAAATACAGGGTGTTTAATACAACATGCCTATTTACATATTCATGTTCTGGTCAGTTAAGGCTGGTGGGAGGAGCTATTGGAGGATGGGCTCATTGTAATGGCTGGAATGGAATTATTTGTAACAATATCAAACACATCAAACCCCATGTTTGACTCCTGTCCATACGTTCTATTCCAGCCATTACAATGAGCCCGTCCTCCTATAGCTCCTCCCACCGGCCTCCACTGGTACTGGTAAAAGATTGAAGGCCATATTATTCTCTCACATTCATTAGGCACAGAGTTCAAGCTTAACAATAACTGTAAGGCTCCTGTGTGTAGCTGGTGTAGAGAGTCAGGCGCAGGACAGCAGATATGCGTAATCAACGTACTGTACTCAAAAAGACAAATTTACAAAGTAACATCACGAGCCCACAAAGACAGACCGAATTACAATAAACAATCACTCACAAACACAACATGGGGACCAGAGGGTTAAATAATAAACAAGTCATTGGTTGAGTGAAGCCAGGTGTGTAAGACAAAGACAGAACAAATGGAAAATGAAAAGTGGATCGGCGGTGGCTAGAAAGCCGGTGACGTCGACCGCCGAACGCCGCCCAAACAAGGAGAGGGACCGACTTCGGCGGAAGTCGTGACAATAACCCTCAGGTTGCCTACTGATGACATCAACAGCCCTGGATGGTGACCTCTCAAGATGACGAATCGCTTTCTAACGAGACCTTGAGGTGGGAGACTGCAGCACGTCCCCCATTTTACAACCAATAATTCCTCCCTCCTCCTGTCTGCCATCAGGTGATACATAACAAGTGAGTTAAAGCTACAACTTCAGGAATTTTTCAATAACAGTTGTATTCCTTGCCTTGATTCCGGAATGTGTTTTTTTTAAGGCCCATTGAAGTAGTGGTGGGCGGGAGAGACTGTGTGTTTCTGCGCATTTATGGGTGTGTGTGTGTGCGCCCGTGTGTGCATCTGTCACGTGTGCTATCTTCAAATTCCCTGTCATAGATTAGCCGAGGCGCAGCGTGCCGGTAGTTCCACATATTTTATTGGTGAACTCGAACAAAACAAGAAAACAGGTGAAAACTGAAACAAACGTGACGTTCTGGGGCTGCTCACACACAGCTGCACAAAAACAAGATCCCACCAAAACACAGGGAAAAACAGGCTGCCTAAGTATGGCTTCCAATCAGAGACAACGATAGACAGCTGCCTCTGATTGGAAACCATAACCGGCCAAAACATAGAAACAAAAACATAGAATACCCACACACCTATCACACCCTGGCCTAGCTAAACAGAGAAAACACAGCTTTCCTAGGTCAGAGCGTGACAGCATCCACTTCCGTGTGTGTGTGTGTGTGTGTGTGTGTGTGTGTGTGTGTGTGTGTGTGTGTGCTGCGTTTATGGGTCTGTGGGTGGACTAAGTGACAGGTAAGCCTGTGAGAGAGTGGGATGAATGAGTCTACTCCCACTGGGGTAAGGAGCAGCAGGGGTTAGAGCTGTGGGTGATTTCATTTCATTAGAAGAGGCTGCAGGCTGATATCATACTGTTGCTATAGGGAATATATACAGAATGTAATGGTAATGTATCGTAATTGTTGTTTTCAGTGGGCCCTTGGGTTCAGGGATTTTAACGTACTGTCCATACTTGTCACAGTAAGTAGTGACTGACGAAGTAATGAGATGATTTATGGGAGTGTGTGTGTATGGATGTGTGTGTGCGTGATGTGTGCGTATGTGAATATGTACATCTGTGTGTGTGACTCTGCATCTGTCCGTGCTGTGCTACAAGCTCTCACAGTCTCACGTCAAAATGAAACGTTCATAACATGTTTCTCAAACATTACATTTAGAAGTGTTCAAGGCATTAACTCCGAATGGTTAAGTTAAGGGTTAAGGTTTGGGATGGGCTTAAAACAGAAAAAAACTTCTATCGCTGGATTCGAACATGCAACGTTTGGAATCAGAGGTAGATCCCCATCCACCATCCCCGTCCACAAAACAGAAACCTACTTGAAGGTAACAGCGCTCACTGTTGCTCCTAGTGGCTGGTTTCCACATCATCTCCCGACATCCTCAGACATGGATGGATGTCGAATACTGACTTGTATCACGGGTGACCTGGCTGGTACCATGATGACTCACTCCTTCTCTTGTTCTCCCACAGAGGAGCGATTGCATTGATCCGAGGCGTTGATGGCCAGATAAAGTTTATGGCCTCCCTTGTTCCCCCAGCCCCAGTCAACTGTGTGTGAGTGTGTGTGTGTGTGTGTGTGTGTGTGTGTGTGTGTGTGTGTGTGTGTGTGTGTGTGTGGTGTGTGTGTGTGTGTGTGTGTGTGTGTGTGTGTGTGTGTGTGTGTGTGTGTGTGTGTGTGTGTGTGTGTGTGTGTGTGTGTGGTGTGTATGTGTGTGTGTGTGTGTGTGTGTGTGTGTGTGTGTGTGTGTGTGTGTGTGTGTGTGTGGTGTGTATGTGTGTGTGTGTGTGTGTGTGTGTGGTTTATGGCGTCCTTCGCTCCCCAGCCACAGTCCCCGGACTGATTGTCATTGCCCCGTCCACCGCCAACAGAGAGGAGAGAGAGATTCATCGCCATGACCCCGTAAAGTTAAAACGTGTTTCTTTTTCAGAACATCCCTCACAGAGAGAGAGGGAGGACAATGAGGGAGGGAGAAAGGGAG
The DNA here is from genome assembly GCF_901001165.1 of Salmo trutta. Classification (NCBI taxonomy): domain Eukaryota; kingdom Metazoa; phylum Chordata; class Actinopteri; order Salmoniformes; family Salmonidae; genus Salmo; species Salmo trutta. The sequence goes on from NC_042994.1 coordinate 8,129,185, forward strand.
GGAGGGGGAGAGAGAGAGAGGGAGAAAGATAGAGAGAACAGGGGTGAAACAGAGAGAGAGAGACCCTGAGAGAGATATACAGAGATAGCGATAGAGAGAGACGTTGAGAGAGATAGAAACGGAGAAAGAGAGAGAATGTTTCCTCAAAACAGATGCCATTGCCTAACAAGCTGACTAGTCATGATTGCCTTAGTCATTCCTCTCTCTGTTCACGTAGTTCGTTGTAGAGGTATTTTATAACATATGCCGCTATCACACTATGGAGCTACTGGGGTTATCCAGAGTTTGTCCCTACTGAAGCATATCCAATACACTCCAACTAAGTCATTCAAGTTCATACTTTACACTGTAAGGAAAACATTGTGCATGACACAGTGTGCCAACTGCATGTGCCCAACATGCTAATGCTAGCAGGAAATTAGCCATCAGCACGCTACACTGACCTTGTGTGATTGTGATTGTTTCTTGCATTGGCCTCTGAGCCATCCACTCTTGACAGTGTATTTCAGCTTCATGATTAGTTTCAGCACCCCGCAGAGTGACAAATGGATCCCATGGCTTAGTACATGATATCCTACTTTACAGTTTCTCTTCAAAGCATTTGTTTCACTCTCTAAAATACATATCTGGCAACATCTCTGAGTGTTCTCAGCAGGGTTGTTAAGTTGGGACCTGCATAACAAGGTAAAAAGGCATAGCTCCGATGCAGGATGGTCTGATCTGATGCAGGGCAGGCTGTTTCATAACAGGGCTTTTACATGGCGTGCCACTGTGTGAGCCTCTCGCTAGACCTTCCACTCGGCAGCATTGCAGGGGTATAAATCTTTGAAGGACTGCAGAGTGCGTCACACACACAGAACCACCCAGCCCAATTCGGCCCGGCCCACGGATCGAGGCTGCAGGGAGAGAGGGGCTTACAGGGGGTCCATGGAGGCCCAAGACCTAGGTGTTGGAAGGGGTGTGTGTGTGTGTGTGTGTGTGTGTGTGTGTGCGTGCGTGCGTGCGTGTGTGTGTATGAGGTAGGTAGAGGAAGAGATACAAAGGTCAACACAGCAGAATCTATAAAGGTGTCTCTATACCATGACCCTGGAGAGCAGACTACAGCCATAACCAAACGGTCAAGGTGGTTGTGCCCTTATTGTCTCAGCATCACTTCTTTACACAGAGATGTTCAAACAGCTACAACAACTGTCAATCATTTTCCACCTGACAGATGGAGGGGCGGGATATTCAAATGAAATGAACGTCTTTTGTTCTTTTATTCATGAATTTATTTGTGAATTGTTAAATGATTATTCTTACATTCCTACATTCCTACCTACTTCTCTCATCATTAACAAAATGAACAAAAGCTCTCTAATTGGAAAGTGAACTGCGAGAGTGAATGGGTCTACTAATGGAGTTATCTATTGCACATTTAACTTCTAATGAACAACCTAGGCTTTGATAGAATCATCAACACATGTAACGCTAGATGAATCAGAAAAGATGCTCACTTAAAGCTGAGAATAATTGATTCATCTAAACTGAGATCCTGCATATTTCTTCGATTCATTTACCTAGCACGACCAAGAGTGGAAAACCCCTTTCCATCATACCACGGTTAATCCTGTGTCTGAATAAGATTAGAATCTCATGAGTAAATGGTTTACATGTTTTCTTCATAGATGTATTAAACCTCGCTTGATTGGTCCATTACCACCATAATGACTGCATTACCGCTTAAAAATGACTACTTTATCGTAGGATCCACCCATTCGTCGATGTACGATGTCATTTGGCTTGGTTGAGATCTCCCGTGACTGAGTGCACATAGGAAACATTACTGTAAAAGGTTGAGTTTGGGTCTAATGTGTTACAGCGCATCGGTCCACTGGGCACACACTGGTTGAATCAACGTTGTTTCCACGTCATTTCAATGAAATGACATTGAACCAATGTGGAATAGACGTGGAATAGACGCCTGTGCCCAGTTTGGTATGCTCGCTTACTCCACGAGGCAAGTCCCAGTTTGGTATGCTCGCTTACTCCACGAGGCAAGTCCTTTAAAAACCCCATCAGAAAGACACAACAAGCCCAGAGATACGGTCTTAATAACGTCTAGTCTTTATTGGTGTGCGCCATACATCAGCAGTAAGGTACAGAGTCAGAGCATAGTCTATCAATTACATTCAGATACTAAGCGTTTACACGTTTTCAGTTATTCAGTTTAGCATGGTAGCTGTTGCTCTTAACGCTAGAGAGAGAAAGATAGTTGAGAATAAAACATCCTAAACATAACCACACGTAGACGCACATGAATCCCAACTTCCACTTAAGTCATATTTTCACTTGCGTTGATATCTATGGGAGGCTAAGTGGAAGTTTAACTTGAAGTGCAAGTCAGGATTCATTCAGCTAGAAAGCGGCTGGTGTTTTAAGGCATTTTGACAACACTATAGCATTCATTCCATGTTTTGTTTTGTATTATTTGTCGGTTTTGGTTTTGCGTGGCAACGGGTATTCAAAAACAGCTCTATTTTGTACACGAAAAGTGTTTTTTGTCGCACACGCATTTTAGAAAAGTTTGGCAGTGCTGCAGTAGTAGTAGTGAGGTTTGTTGTAGAGGCTTGTTGCAATGGTATTTTGACACCTGTGACCCTCTTGATTACGTTGAAGTCATAGCTATTTTAAACTTATACCTGTGGTTGTGTACAAGGCTACTTGTATCTGTACTTGTACTTGCACTTGCACTCATATTTGTACTAGTCGATGTAGCTGTGCTTGTACTTGCAACCAGTTTTCCTCTGTAAATTTCCTTTACATTGGAGCTCAAGAATGAAGGAAACGGTAGGCCAAACTTTCTGATTTTCCCAACCTGATTCCCCACTATGAGTTACCCTAGGAAACTGTCCACATATACAAACACATACAACTCCAGACACTCAGACACTTAGTAACGCAAGCCTCGTGTAAAACAACGGCAACCACATCTCCACCAATCAACAGCTTTCTGTAGTTTGTTGTACAATCAGTGGTTTCCATTCGCAGGGTGAGTGAGTGAGTGCAGCCGGTCAGGGTTTAGAGGTCTGTGGCAGACAGTCAGACAGACATAGATACAGAGGTAGCCTAGGTCTAGATTTGTTTGTGTTCTCTTGCCAACTCTATGTCAATGAGAGACAGTGAGTTGGCAACATAGCAGAAATAGACTGGCACTCAAGCTAAGATACGTAGGAGGTAAGAAGACAGAAGTAGTTGTGATGAAACCTGGCAGTGCACAAGAAGGAAACAAAAGGGCTGCCTAGTTTCTTTACATACAGATTTCTATTGGTGAGATCATTCATAATCGTTCACAACAGACATAATATTTCCTTCATGGCCGTATTTTTCAGAGGTCATGGTGCTTTAAAAGCATCATGGTCGGGTCCATTTTTCTGGACTATTGACTTGTTTTTGTTTACTTGTTTGTTTGGCTTGTTAGTTGTTGTGTTCCTAAGGCGTAGTGTCGTGATGTGGATCTGTTCGGAGGCTGGACATCGCTGTTAATTCAAACGGGCTTCAGGAGTCTGCAATGGAAGGTGGGAAATCTAGTTTATGCATACCATTCTGCCCGACACACCCTATTGGACCATGTAGAAGCCCATGCATTCGTGGTAAAACGTCATTCGCTACCTACGCATTCTCTGTGATTGATTGAGCCTGTCGTGAGAAAGAGAATTTAAAGGTAGCTCATCTTCTCTCTCTCTCCCTCTCTGTTTAATTTCCTTTCTCCCTGTTTCTCAGAGTCCCACACCTCCTACTTTTCTTTCCACTTCTCCCATTGCCCCTTTTCTTGTAACCAGTCATGGCCTGCACAAACTGATCGTCAGTACAAATGAAATCTCATCTAGATCGATATATAAGGGCCCTGAATAGGACCCTCATCATGACGAACATCCTCATCATTCGCAGAATCATCACACAAGAACCAAGCAGTGTAGCTGAGGACAATGTCAGCAGCGTGTGTCGAAGTCACATCCTGTCTAAATGATGGCATTCATCTCATGTCTAACCTACTGGCCAACTAAGCACGTACAACCTCATGTTCTAAAACCAGTGTACATGGCGATGTAAAACACTGGCAATGAAGTGTGGAACCTAGCATCCCATTGCTTTCCTACTATATGTTATGAGTATGTGAAAATGAAGTATGGCCCTCTAACAATCTGTCACCATGCAAGCTTGAGATATGCTACATACATCATGCAAATAACAGTTTGATTATTAACTAGTTTCACTTTCAGGCTGAAATGTCAGGCGGTCTATTCAAACGTCAATCAGCGCTTACACTAAAAGGGCATTATCATCATTTTCACAATTTCACTGAGTTATTCCAACCTCATAGTGTGTAAACATTTAGAAAACACCGGAAAATCACATTTCTGACTGGACTGGGCCTTCATAGAAGTTTGATTAATTGACATGAAGAGCAATCTTGGAGAGTGATTCTGCTTTTGGTGGAACCATTGTTGGTTGAGCTCTGGTTCTGGTGTAGAAGGGGTGGCGGTTTAAACAACGCGCTGTTGTCATGTTGTCATGCAGATTTGAGTGGACCGGGATCATAAGGCAGATGCTATTGACAGTGACGAGACCAGGGTACGAACAAGCCTTTTAGATATACTCTGATTTTGTTACTCGTGATGTTTTGTCTGAAAGCATTGCATTGAAACTCAGAGTTCGCAATATTATCTGCGTTGTAGATAAGGCAAAAATGGCTCCGCAAGATCACAGATCTTTTTTTGTTTTCTGCCGAGTTTGAATAACTGTGTGCTCCTTTAACAACTTGATCGATCTCTAGCTCTCACCTCCGTACCATACAAGTGCTTTCATTCATATTGTGGTATGTGGACGTAGTCGACGTATTAACAACAGTTAACAAGCTGATATGTTTCGGATTTTTGTTTTTCGTGCACAAATTCAAACTCTCGCACACACATCCGCCCCTCCCCCCATGGAATGTGTATAGAGAATATTATCATAGGCGGTGGCTGTAGTGCATGATTGTTTCTTGAACTGAATGACATCTATCACAGCTCGGTGCCAAACTAGCCTGGCGTCCCAAACTGATTTAGCTGTGTTTCACTGTTGTTTCTAGTGTGTGCAGCGCTCAGTCTGGTTAAACCAGGCTAGTGCCATACAATAGCGCGAGCCCAAAGTGAGAGTAAACTGTTTTGAGTATTGTACTGAACTGTATGTTCCTATCACCACAATAACCTACGTGTCTCCTGATAGGGCCAGAAGTGTGCCTGTAACTACTTTGTTATTGTCATAGTAAGAGAGTAGAGTGGAGAGAACTACAGTGATTGGTTGTTGGATAGTGGTAGGTTACACAGTAGTAGTAGTAGAGTCTAAACTATAACGGATTCCTCTCTGAGAATACCCCTGTGAAGGGGGGGAGGGGGATGGGGAGTAGGGGGGAGGGGATGGAAGGTGGAAGGTTAAACCTAAGGGAAGGGGAGAGTCTAGTTTTTCTGGTTGGTGGGGTTGGCGTCGCTGGCCTCCTTCTGGTCTCCGTCGTTGGACCCCTTGCCAGACTTGCTCTGCCCATCCTCCTGGTCCTTTCCCTCGTTCTTCTTGGAGCCTCCAGAGATGGTGGTGTACCTGGTGGTCTGGTTGTAGCTGCCCATGCTGGGCAAGTCCACGTCGCCGGAGGAGGTCATGTCGGAGGACCTGATGTTGGAGGACCTCATCTCGGAGGACCTCATGCCGAAGGACCTCATCTCGGAGGACCTCATGTTCATGCTGGGGCTGGAGTAGGTGATGCCTGTGCTGATGCGGGTCTCTTCCCCTTCCAGGAGTTTCCTGAGGAGAGGGGGGGAAGTGTTAGGGAGTGTGACGGAGGGAGGGATGAGGGGAGAAGAAAGCAGGGTCAGAGGGAAGAGGGAGAGGAAGGAGAGATGTAGAGAAAGAGATAGCGGGAGGGGAGGAAGGGAGAGAGATAGGGTTGGTTAAATACAGGTTAAAATATAAACGAGTAACGTGACCAGCCCATGCTACCCCAGGAGAGTAATGCTAAGTCACCTCAGGGCATGTGGCTAAAGACTTCTAAATCTATGTCATTGATTTATCAGGATCTTTAAAGTGATGCTGATCAAGTGTTGGTCATGCAGGTTTTTAGGCACGACATTTTCAAGCTTAATAAATCTACTGTAACTATATGAAAGCTAGAATGTCAGTTTGTATGTTACAGTAATACAGCATTGTGATGTTATGATTACAATGATGAATGTTATGATTATAATGATGAATACAAGCTATGAAAATGTATGTATGACTGTAAGTGGCTTTGGGTAAAAGCATCTGCTAAATTGCATATATTATTACATATGATTATATTAAGTACCTGTATGCAGCAATTTCAATATCCAGCGCCATCTTGACATTCAGCAGGTCCTGGTACTCCCGCAGGTGACGAGCCATCTCGCTCTTAGTGGTCCTCAGGTCATTGTCCAGCTCGGCCATGTTGTCCTGGTAACATATTGAAGTAGAAACAAATTGTGAAACAGTGGCGACCCTAAAAGTGAATTGTGTTGATATAGGCTATGTTTTAATATAGCCTACCTTTCTTCTGAGAGTTGGTGATGTCTGACTCAAGAGAATAACGATAACAATAAGACGTATGAATTGGATTTTAAATAACCAAGAACAGGCCACTCTCCAAAGAATATTTAATCACTATGTACAGAGACGCACTAACGCCAAATAAAATACGGTTATAAGAGAGCATTCAATGAGTTCCTCAGTTACTAAGTACAACACAAAGCAGTTACAATGAGAGGCGCGTGTGTATTTAAAATTAGAACAGTGGTTTTCAACTTCCAAACTCAAAAAAAAGCTAAAATACGCTTTCAACCGCAGCCCTATGACCGGTGACAGAGCGTTTTATCACGCCACCGGAATAGTTTCAGCACCATGGAGAGTGAACAGCTCCTATTGTCATCTCAACACTTTTATTTTACAGCTCTCATGTTGTACATTTTAGTAAAACAATTTAATAGCTCTAAAATAATGTTATAAAGCTAAATTCCCCAATTTTATTACAACGGAAATAGTGATTTTCTTTAATCAGAATAATTATTATTTTTGCACATGGTTAAACGCAACATCTTTCCAAACTAAACAGTTCTTTATCTCTTGCTTTATCCTGGACATGTTTGTAAACAAACTGCAAAAAAGATAAGCTCACATTTGAACTTTTAAGTGTATTTAAAGTAAACAAATAATGTCTTACCTGGTACTGCCCAATCTCCTGGTTGTGCCTCTCCTCCATCTCGTTGAGCTGCCTTTCCAGGGACTCGTTGGTTCCCCTCAGGCTCTCGATCTCGATGGTCTTGGACTGGAGCTGCCTCCTGAACTCATTGAGTTCCTCCCGGCTGGCGCGCATCGCCTCCTGGCTACGGGTGGCCTGCTCATTGAGGTCAACGAACTTCGACTTGTACCACTCCTCGGCGGACTGGAGGTTCTTGGAGGCTATGGACTCGTACTGGCCTCGGATCTCCTTCAGGGCAGAGGTGAGGTCAGGTTTGGAGACCTCCATCTCCACGGACACCTGGGCGGCTTGGATCATGTTCATGAGCTCGGCCACCTCCTCCTCGTGCACCTTCCTCATGAAGTTGATCTCGTCGAGGAGGGATTCTACCTTCTTCTCCAGGTCTAAACGCACCATGGTGGCGTCGTCCACGTCCTTCTTGAACGCCTTGAGGGTCTGCTCGGCTTCCTCCCGCAGGCGGTACTCGTCCTCGTATTTGCCGCGGAGCTTCTGCAGGTCCTCTTCGATGTTGTCACGCTCGATGAGGATCTGGGACTTCTCACCGTTCACCTCATCGAGCTGGGAGCGCAGCTCGCGGATCTCCTGCTGGTACAGGTCCGCCAGGCGCGAGGGCTCCGTCTGCCTCTGACGCAGGGTCACCAGCTCGGTCTCGAGCACCTTGTTCTGCTGTTCCAAGTTGCGGACCTTGTCGATGAACATGGCAAAGCGGTCATTGAGCCCCATCATCTGCTCCTTCTCGTTGGTGCGGATGATTTTGAACTCATTGTTGAGCACCGTGCTCTGGGCGAAATCCAAGTTCTCCATCGGCATGGGCATCTGCGAGTAGGACCGGCCAGAGGACCTCTTCTGGTGGAAAGAGGAGCCCAGGTTAGAGCCCATGCTCCGGGACTGAGAGTGGGAACGGTAACCGCCGCTGCGTAAAGAGGCATTGCTCATGCGGGATGGAGAGCTGGAGTAACGGGGAGACTCCCCGAAAATCTTTCGGTAGGAAGAGGCGGAATTGAAGTCAGATCCGTAGCTCATCTTGGCGAGTGATGAAAGGGAGCAGAGCAGGGGGCGCGTCTCCTTTTTATAGGGGGACCTCCCAACGATCTATAATGAATGCCGGCTGACGTCAACCTCTAGCCTGCCCAACTGGCCACTTCAGATGTCCCAGGTAAAACAACCTCTAGCTTGCCCAACTGGCCACTGCAGATGTCCCAGGTAAAACAACCTCTCATCAAATACCTTAAATATACTGAGTCATTGATTATAAGCACGTTTAAAGGGTTAATAACCACATTTATATTTGTGATTAAACTCACATCTAAGGAGCCGTACCTATTGTGGACACTAGAGCCGGTAGATGGAACTGTCCGGTTTGGCGCAGTGCTGATATCAGCAAGAAATATTTGATCTCGTTTTAGCCACTCACCTCTGAGGAGACTGGACACATTGTACTAAACTATGTTTAATGTTGTTCTAAACCTGTGTAATTTTCATTCTCAATACTATTGGACTTGGGATGCGTTTTTAGGCTGCCTAACACATTTATTCTGTAGCCTAAAACCGGTAGTAATGCTGAAATGTATATTATTGTAGAAGGTGAGCCTGACGTGTTACTGCCATGTGTGAGCTACTCCTCCCATTACTGAAAGTAATAAAGGTCCTTCTACATAATTTGACACTACAATTATGAACCATGAACTATGAATCGTCTTGTCTCTACGTTAATAGGCCTACATCAGATATTGTCCTGCAGAGGATCCAGCACATTTCTGACATATGGCTAGATTTAGTTTGTAAATATCCCTGTATCATCCTTAGTCATCATGCAGCTTTCCAGAATCAGACCTCTCTCCACACCTCCCATGGAAATGGGTGTGTGATGCTGCCCTCTGTTGACGCAACTCATACTGCACGGCACCAGAGTTTGGGATGGGACAGCTGCAGCTAAATACACGGCTAGGTGCATGTGGTTAAATGGATGGATGCATGTAGACAGTGTTGGGTTTATTTAGCCTGGTATTCTAAATGACTTTAGCAGACATTTATATCTTTAAATATGACATGAGATGGATGATAGACAGACAGATTCTAATGCCCCGTGGGCAGATTATTCACCCATCTACTATTGGGTCAATCATACGCTATGGCATTGTTACTGTACATGGATGGTTTGGTAACCTGACGGTGCATCTCACTTTTACATGGTTTGGTAACCTGACGGTGTAGCTTATTGTTACATGGTTTGGTAACCTGATGATGTAGCTTATTGTTACATGGTTTGGTAACCTGACAGTGTAGCTTATTGTTACATGGTTTAGTAACCTGACGGTGCAGTTCACTGTTACATGGTTTGGTAACCTGATGGTGCAGCTCACTGTTACATGGTTTGGTAACCTGACGGTGTAGCTTATTGTTACATGGTTTGGTAACCTGATGGTGTAGCTTATTGTTACATGGTTTGGTAACCTGACGGTGTAGCTTATTGTTACATGGTTTGGTAACCTGATGGTGTAGCTTATTGTTACATGGTTTGGTAACCTGACGGTGTAGCTCATTGTTACATGGTTTGGTAACCTGACGGTGCAGCTCACTGTTACATGGTTTGGTAACCTGACGGTGCAGCTCACTATTACATGGTTTAGTAACCTGACGGTGCAGTTCACTGTTACATGGTTTGGTAACCTGATGGTGCAGCTCACTGTTACATGGTTTGGTAACCTGACGGTGTAGCTTATTGTTACATGGTTTGGTAACCTGACGGTGCAGCTCACTGTTACATGGTTTGGTAACCTGATGGTGCAGCTCACTGTTACATGGTTTGGTAACCTGATGGTGTAGCTTAATGTTACATGGTTTGGTAACCTGACGGTGCAGTTCACTGTTACATGGTTTGGTAACCTGACGGTGTAGTTTATTGTTACATGGTTTGGTAACCTGACGGTGTAGCTTATTGTTACATGGTTTGGTAACCTGACGGTGCAGTTCACTGTTACATGGTTTGGTAACCTGACGGTGCAGCTTAATGGTACATGGTTTGGTAACCTGATGGTGCAGTTCACTGTTACATGGTTTGGTAACCTGACGGTGTAGCTTATTGTTACATGGTTTGGTAACCTGACGGTGCAGTTCACTGTTACATGATTTGGTAACCTGATGGTGTAGCTCACTGTTACATGGTTTGGTAACCTGACGGTGCAGCTCACTGTTACATGGTTTGGTAACCTGACGGTGCAGTTCACTGTTACATGGTTTGGTAACCTGATGGTGCAGCTCAAAGCCCAAATCTTGAGACTGACTAAGACAGCAGGGAAGATTATAGGCATGACACTTCCCTCCTCTCTCCAGGACAGGGTCATATCGGACCCCACACATGCACTGAACACAGAGTTCCAGCTGATGCCACCGGGGAGGTGTTATAGGATGCCTAGATACAGGCTGAACAGATATAAACATTATTTTGTCCCCCTGTCATTAAAACGGCTAAACAGCCTGCCTGCCATGCACGTTCTAACGTTTTGTGTGGGTGGGGAGGGGGGTGTATGATGGGGTGTTATTCTATCTATGTTGTGTTAATTTATTCTATGCATTTATGTGGAAGCAGCAGCAGTCTCTATTGTCCAAGTCTGCATTGTAGGCCATTTTATTCTAGGCCTAGGTCTACTTACTGGAGCCTATTCAGCAAAATAATAGAGAATAGAGAAATGATTTGCCTAATAGAAAAAGTATAAAATGTCAATAGATTGATTTGGAAAAACAAATTAAAGTTTGCAATAGTGTTTGCAGTAAAACGTGTGAAATTACGAAATCACAATTGTATTTTTATTCTAAATACATTTAGTGAATGAAAGGAATTGCAACAGTAGTCTCATTGATGGCCCATTGATGATATCAGAATTGTATTCAGCCTAAAATCATTACATTTCAATAATACAATTTATGTCCCTCCCCCTTACAGCAGAAAAACGCCGCCCACTGCCTCGGTAACAATCCACTGTCAGTAGAGAGCTTTTCCAAGAAATTGCGAAAGAATCATATCTCCACGGACTGTGTATGCATAACGTATCTACTTGTTCTCCTGCGAGTGCATTTCAGATACTTTTTTCGATTTTGTTCCACGTTGATCGTGTATGAAGCGCATGCTCAGATTATCAAACGGTGCAGTTTTTGCTTTATCGAGGAATACAGAGGTGAGTGTATGTAAAATCGGTCACAGAACACCCGTTTTTGTTCTATTCTACTATAGACAGTCTGCCACTTTGGCTTTTCCGTGAAGGGGGAGCAGATGTGAATGGTTGTTTTGTAACCTGCTAGCTAGCTTAGCATAATGCTAATAAATGCGACAAAATAGTTAAATTGTGGCTTAGCTAACGTCCATTTTGTAAATTGCCTAACGTTAGTATTTAATGCTAAACTCCCTAATCAGCAGTTAGCTGACAAGGTAGCTATAACTAGCTACATTACTAGCTAACCCCCTTGGCGACCTGCAAGCAAAGAAAAGGTGATTAGACAGAGACCATTGTTTGTGCTGGCAAGATAAGCGCATAATGACAAGCCCTCTGCGAGCTGAGCCAATAATTAAAAGGTAGCTACAGTATATATTCAGGCTAACAATGCGCTAAACCTAGTTATTGAAGATGCAATATGTAACTTTTTTGGGGCGACCCAACCAAATTCACATAGAAATACAGGTTATAGATCTTTCATTATTATTATTGAAAGCAAGTCTAAGAAGCTGTAGATCTGTTCTATCTGCGCTTTTCTATGCTTCCCGTTCTTAAGTTTCGGTTTTGTATACCAGCTTCAAACAGCTGAAAATAATATTTTTGTTTGTGGAAAATATATTAGATGGTACAATGATTCTTTACACAATGACTGGTTGTTTTGTCACAAACTAAACTCAGGTGAAATATTAGCAAGTGATTTATGCATATTGCACCTTTTAAAGCACATACCTAGCTACTGAATTTAAAATGTGACCTAGCTAACTAACTTATCACTTTTTGTTGGCCACAAAATTGCTGTTAGCTACCATACTAGCTAGCGTAGCTCAGCTGGTTATTGCTTGCTACTCAAATGGAGTAGTTACTGCTAGTTTACTTGGCATTCTTTTTACCTTGTGTTGATTTGCCCATTCCGTTAGCAAACGTAAAAAGTACTTAGTTGCTACATAACGTTAGCTATCTATTTGTTTCATTAAAAACATATCTGGCTTGGTGCATCATCAGCCAATCCGACATTGATTGGTCTGACAAGGCAGGTCCAGTGTTCCCTGTAGGACCTTGGACCAAGTTTGAACACTGTATACTTTTCTATTGAGGATAAAAAATATTAACTTGGTCTTTGATTGTATAGCCCATTACAAAATGTTAAATAAAGCTATACTCTGCATTTCTTCACTGGTTTGTCAAGGAGCATAAGGCTGGAATAGGCAAACTTTTATCTATGCCAAAAATGCCAAGGGCTGTCCTTGGCCTCCTTAGAAAACTTGCTCAGTTGTGTAGTTCACACTGTGATGTCACTTTGCCTAAACCCAGTTTCAGAGCATCTCATCAAATGCCACTTTTCCCTAGCACAGCTGAGAGCGAGGAAACTCATGGTTGCTGGGGATAAGTCTTTCCCTCGCCCTTAGCCAGCAGATGTGACCCGCTTGCTTACAGCTGCACTAGGGTTGGACAGCATTCCTGTGTATATTAAGACACCGTAGAGCTGACGTGAGGTATTGCTCAGAAAACGTACCTCAATCCAAGGATGAGAAATGTGTTGTACTCTGAATTGTCCCAATATCCCAACTGTTACACCATGAGAAGATTGAACGAGTGCTAAAAACGAGCACTCGTTCAATCTTCTCGGTGTAACAGTTGGGACAATTCGAAGTGCAACACATTTCTCGTACCTGGATTGAGGTACATTTCCCGAGCCTTATCTCACGCCGGCACACAGTGTGTTAATATACAGGAATTCTGTACAACCCTAGTGCAGCTGTAAGCAAGGTCAGATCTGCTGGCTACCTCACGCTTCAACCCCTCAAGGTTTTCTCGCTTGTTTGTGTATTGTGTCATTTGCGAATTGTGTGACAAAGAAAAGCTGACCTCAGATTTTTCTCCTGCCCCCTTCCCTAGTCTCCTGGGAGATAGCGAAGGCAGTTAATGTTAAAAAAAAACCCTGCTCATTCTCTGGAGAGATGGCTAAAAACATCTTTCCCCTGAGAATTTTACGCTGCTAAACATTGAACAGATGTGCATGCTGGCGCTGAAGGCTCTTTTCATTTCTGTTTATATCATTAAAAATAATAAAAAAAATAAATGTGTTACGCCTACCGTACAACCCAATTTCGTCTCACGTGTGCTGGGTTTAATCTAATCTACCCTAGCTCTTTGTCTCTCAAACTGAGTAGCCCAGGAGGAGTGACTTTCTTCCACCTCGGTGGCCGACTGTTTTTTCATTAGCCACAGTCAGGATGAGGACAGTAATTAGTCTTACATTCATCCCCTCTTCTTCTAACTCATTACCGAGTCTTGCACATAAATGGCCTGCATAGTGTGAACATTGACAACACACGCTGTTCGATTTCTTTAGTCGTCAAGAGTGACTCAAACCAGGGATGCGTCCCAAGTGGCACCCTGTACACTATATATGGAATAGGGTGCCATTTGGTACACAGACTTGGCCTAGTGTATTTTAGGGATTTGATAAGATTATTGTGGCTCTTTTGTTCTGTCATTGACAAAACAAACAGCTGGTGTGACTGGAGCACTAGGCTCTCCCCGCCCGGCGGCTCTCCCCACCCGGCGTCTCTCCCCGCCTTAGAACTTCAGAATTAGTCTAAATGCAGCCGGATTTCAGGCAGAGGCTTGCAACTGTGGCTCGTTCATACAGGTTCCACAGAGCTAGTGTAGTGAACTCTTTGAGAGTTCATACTCCTCCTGTTTGAAGATTTCAAAGATATTTGACGCTAAATAGATAAGCCTATATAATGTTCAGTTAGGCATATGCTCAAAGTGCAAGAAGAGGAAACTGCAGAATCATGTCAAAGTGAATTTCTCTTATTTTCTCTAGATTGACTTTCAGAGGATTTTAAAGATATAAATATGACCACTTCATGGAGCGACAGACTGCAGAACTATGCAGACCTTCCAGCTAACATGGACGGGCTGGCCATGAAGAAGTACCGCAGAGAGGCTTACCATAGGTATGTATGGATGGGCACTGTCAGTGACATATTAGTTACCACAGTTATGGATACTGTCAGGGGTGACATGTTCCCATAGGTATGTGTGTATGTACAGTACCAGTCAAAAGTTTGGACACCTACTCATTCAAGGGTTTTTATTTATTTAGACTATTTTCTACATTGTTGAATAATAGTGAAAACATCAAAACTATGAAATAACACATGGAATCATGTAGTAACCAAAAAAGTGTTAAACACTCTTGGCATTCTCTCAACCAGCTTCACCTGGAATGCTTTTCCAACAGTCTTGAAGGAGTTCCCACATATGCTGAGCATTTGTTTGCTGCTTTTCCTTTACTCTGCGGTCCAACTCATCCTAAGCCATCTCAATTGGGTTGAGGTCAGGTGATTTTGGAAGCCAGGTCATCAGATGCAGCACTCCATCACTCTCCTTCTTTGTCAAATTGCCCTTACACAGCCTGGAGGTGTGTTGGGTCATTGTCCTGTTGAAAAACAAATTATAGACCCATTAAGCACAAACCAGATGGGATGGCGTATCGCTGCAGAATGCTGTGGTAGCCATGCTGGTTAAGTGTGCCTTGAATTCTAAATAAATCACTGATAGTGTCACCAGCAAAGCACCGCCACACCATCACTCCTCCTCCATGCTTCACAGTGGGAACCACACATCCAGAGATCATCCGTTCACTTACTCTGCGTCTCACAAAGACATGGCGGTTGGAACCAAAAATCTCTCATTTGGACTCATCAGACCAAAGGACAGATTTCCACCGGTCTAATGTCCATTGCTCGTGTTTCTTGGCCCAAGCAAGTCTCTTCTTATTATTGGTGTCCTTTAGTAGTGGTTTCTTTGCAGCAATTTGGCCATGAAGGCCTGATTCACGCCGTCTCCTCTGAACAGTTGATGTTGAGATGTGTCTGTTACTTGAACTCTGTGAAGCATTTATTTGTGCTGCAATCTGAGGCTGGTAACTCTAATGAACTTATCCTCTGCAGCAGAGGTAACTCTGGGTCTTCCTTTCCTGTAGTGGTCCTCATGAGAGCCAGTTTCATCATAGCGCTTGATGGTTTTTGCGACTGCTCTTGACGAAACTTTCAGTTCTTGAAATTTTCCGCATTGACTGACCTTCATTTCTTAAAGTAATGATGAATTGTCGTTTCTCACTGCTTATTTGAGCTGTTCTTGCCATAATATGGACTTGGTCTTTTACCAAATAGGGCTATCTTCTGTATACCACCCCTACCTTGTCACAACACAACTGATTGGCTCAAACACATTAAGAAGTAAATACATTCCACAAATTAACTTTTAACAAGGCACACCTGTTAATTGAAATGGATTCCAGGTGACTACCTCATGAAGCTGGTTGAGAGAATGCCAAGAGTGTGCAAAGCTGTCATCAAGGCAAAGGGTGGCTACTTTGAAGACTCTCAAATATAAAATATATTTTGATTTGTTTAACACTTTATTTGGTTACTACATGATTCCACATGTGTTATTTCATAGTTTTGATGTCTTCACTATTATTCTACAATGTAGAAAATAGTAAACATAAAGGAAAAACCCTTGAATGAGTAGGTGTGTCTGAACTTTTGACTGGTACTGTATGTATGAATGGATGGATGGACACTGGGAAGCTAGCCTAGCGGTTAAGAGCTGTGGGCCAGGAACCGATAGGTTGTTGGTTCTGTTAGGGTTTGTTCCTTACGTCCTTCCCTGTCAATCATTGGTTCATTGGTGAAATTAGCATTATGACTATCTTTAATTAAATCATTGAAAATTCTTTATTAATGCAATTGCAGACAGAAGTTGACAATCAGGAACATAGCACGCATGTTTCTGAGTAAGTTATGCATCAAACAAAGGGTCTGAAGTTGTTTTATTAAACCGAAGTCCCGCTTTAGTGATGTCACTGACTACGTCATTACCTTTTTACTCCTGAGACCAAAACCCTGCATCCATAGCTATACAAACATAGAGTTTCAGTGTTTATCTAAAAGCTAGGCAATAAATGTCCCCTCCCCAAAGTTGATTTATTGTGGGATGTCTTGAGTAGTCTCTTATCTCCCACAATCCCCTGGGTCTTCTTTAGAAAGAAAGAGCAAACAACTGTGGAACAATTCTAAAACTACATGATGTGTGTATATATATATATATATATATATATAGATATAGATATATATATATATATATATATATATATATATATATATATATATATATATATATATATATATATATATATATATATATAGATATATATATATATATATATAGATATAGTTAATCTGTAGTCTAGGACCCTATAAATGTAAGGAGGGAGGGGTCTTACCCCTCCCCTTCTATGAATAAAGCATAATAAATTATTCTAATACATCAAACATTTTGGTACAACCCTTTTCATGACCCCTAGGTGAACCCGACAGTTCGAATCCCCAAGCCGACTAGGTGAAAAATCTGTCGATTATGCCCTTGAGCAAGGCACGTAACCCTAATCGCGCCTGTAAGTCGCTGTGGATAAGATCGTCTGCTAAATGACTAACATGTAAATGATGTACAATAAGATTCCGTTATATTAAGCTACTGTTCTGTATGTAGCCAGGTATTGTGTGTCACTGTTTTCTTGAGTCATTAGTCTACTTCAGATAATTACAGCAGCAACATATGACAGGAGGCTATGATACTACTTGGTTGTAAATGTGTTAACCCAACCCTCTCTTTGTAAATGTCTTTCAACATGGGGTAAACACATTTCCACTTAGCCTAATTCTCTGTTCACACCTTCATAACCACTCAGTATGTCTTGTAAATTGCTGTGGATTTGAATGCGGTGTAGATGTAGGTTATTCTTTGGTCAAATAGCTTGCCGACAACCTGTCAGCAATGTAGAGTATATTACAGAGTCAGTGTGTACTAGTTTGTTCTACACCTGTTCAGTTCTGAAGTCTCTGTGGATTTAATCTAACACTTCCTGTCTGAAACGTCTTCCTCAGAACTTCATGACCGTTATACCAACATCCTGTTCAACTGAAACATGTATTTTCTCAATACTGACATATTATTTGTGATGTTTGTGTGTGAGTTAGAGGAGGGTGAAATGGAAAAAAAATCCATATTGTGATAAATTGCCTGAATTTAGGAGAGAACGATAAGTTTACAACATTAATGTGCACCACAGGTTTTAAAAATGATCCTTTAACCTACTGGTACTAGTTTGATGGTTATAGCCATCAGTTGTCCCATTAACAAACATCCATATTATATTAGCAAACTTATTTCATTTGAAACTTGACATTTCTCTACTATAGGCTACTTATTGTAATGAAAGACATCAGAAAAATGTCTGTCGATAATTTTCGGTTTATCATCCCAGCTCTAGTGTGTGTGACTGTGTGTGTGTGTGTGTGGGTGGTCCTACACTAGCTGCTCGCAGCGGTCAAATAACCTCTCTATGTCCTAACTCGATAAACTAGTTCTCTAATTCGTTAAATATAGGCTAAAGTGGTGCCCAGTCGTAAAATAGGTCACAATGTTTTGGCAGTCACTTACTTTTGTAATTGAAAATGGGGACCCTAAAATAGAAGAGCCCTAAATGCATTTTATCTCATGACAGGAAAGAAGCCTTTGGCCATGCATGCTGGTTAGCTGGCCTTAATGGTAGGCAATGGCAGTGGGCAGGAACGCCGGCTCCACGTGAGGGAGTTAAACAGCCGCTTGTGCAACGTTTAACTTCACCAAAGAGACGTGTGTGTGTGTGCGCGCGTGCGGGTTAATTGCAGTTATTTCATACGGTTACATAACCTGTGGACATTACAGCGGCACTAAAGCTGTCACTTTTCTGTCATTGTTAGGTCTATCTGCGTTCACTGGCACTCTGGCATCTGTCAGGAAGTCTGTAAGCGAAGCCCCTCGCAACAACAGAATTGAACTGTTACTACCTGGTTGTTTTGAGAGGGGTTGTAAGATGTACATAAATGTATTAACACTTTTTTGTTGAGATGTCGGGTTTAGTTTAACAAGCTTTGCAGATTCAAAAACATCAGCAACCGTTACAGAAAGAATATCTTTGCTGAAAGGCAGATGAAACCATACAATGAAACAATCCACTCAGTCAGTAAGGCGAGCACCATTTGTTAGTCTCGCAGAGAAGGGTCTGTTAGACTTAGATACTCTTTCAATGTACTGTTTCCATAAGATAAGGGTACTGGTGGAACACAAGTCTGCCTGATTGTCACACGCTGTGGTCTGCCTAAGCTAGGGATTCACTGTTAAGACTACGTAGAAATAGAATCACTGTGCTCTGAGGGGCTTTACCCGTTCTAGTAAATCTATTTCTACGTCGCCTGCACCTGAAAGTGAGTCCCTCAGTCAGACCACAGTGGTGACAATCAGGTAATGGTAGGCTAGTACGGGAGGCCGGACCACACATTGTCTATTTGAGGCCCAGTCATCAGGCCAAAATGGGCTGTCCCCCACCGTCACTCTTTGTCAATAGTAGGGAGAAGAGTACTCGCACACTTGGGCAACATTTATGACTCCCACTCACCTCAGTGCTAATAGCCCCAGAACATCTTGGTCTATTTGCAGAAGGAGAGCCTGAACTGTACACCTACAGTTTGACCGTTTAACCTGTTCACAGGGGGGACTGTAACAAGGAGAACTCCAGTAATCTACCCATTACTTCAAGACCCCGCTTTGTACTCAATGCTGAGAATACAGTAGGTCCTTCTTAGGCCTACTCACATTCCAGACGATTGTTATCAGTTAGCCTAGAGAGACCTCAGCGGTAAGCTACAGCTTAGTGTCAGTAGCAGGTCTACCTCACATCCAGTGCACTGACATTGTAATTGTATCATCCACATTAGGGATTGTAAGCATCAGGTAATTGGCTATTTCTGATGAAATTCTTCTGAGTTAAAGCAGTGAATGGTGTTACATTCTCCTTATTCCAGATGGAAAGCATAGCCCCTATTCACAAACCGTCTCAGAGAAGGAGCGCAGGTCTAGGATCAGGTCCCTCTGGTCCATACAATCACATTCATTATCATCTAAAAGGCTGCACTGATCCTAGTACACTACGATTCTTTGCGAATCCAGGCTTGAGCCTTAGTACTGTACAGTAGCCTAGCTCCAGTGGCTTAGGGCCTGGGAGGCACTGAGTTTGTTGCTGTTTTCACCTGATGGATTGTTCTGGATGTCTTTGAGGGCTAGAGCAAACAACAACAACTCCCTCCAACCAACAACACTAGTGACAAACGGGCACAAACAACAACAACAACAACAATAACAGAGAATGATGCAGAATGGCAACAATAATTTTTGCAACAAGTCAGAAATTGAATGGCAAGGAAGCAAAGAGAGTGGGCTCTTTTGTTTCTGGGCTGGAGTTGGAATAACATTATGTAAGCGGGCTAGGCCAGAGCTCAGGCTAGTACACTTTTAGTCACGACACAGAATGCATCGTGTGTCTGCCATCGGGCTTAACTCGCAATGGAAGCTGGTTCAGTATGGAGCTGCAGCAAGGTAATGACAAAATATTGGATCATTTATGAATGTATTATGGTCTATTTCCTAGGTCCGTGACGATAGCAGTATCATAATAGCTGTGTTCAAATACCCATACTACATACTTAATGAGTGTATATACTATTAGTTCATTTTAGTATACTGTAAAAGAACTGTATCCTTTCAGTTGAGTGTACTAGTGCTTTGCCTGTCTACCGGAAGTTGTTGCTATGCAACCTCTTGCTAGCTTGTTAGCATAACAAATGACTACCTAGACCTTTTACGATTTCGGGTGTGTTCATAATTTCAATCTGGAGCGTTTGTAAATTCAGAGCGTTTCGCTCTTGGAGCGTTCAGAGCGCACACACTGGACTCTCTGGTCGAGGAGTAGGGTTGATCTGAGCGTTCTGACCTGACAACAGCAGTCAAGCACCCAAGCTAACTGGCTAACGTTGGCTAGCTTGTTAGCTACTTCCAGACACAATTGAGAGAACACCTCTCGGACCATTTTACTTGCTCTAGCAGAGCTGGTTATCCAGAGCGTTGGTGACTGTAACTGTGCTGCTGGCAACATTTTAATTACGCTTTTTTTAGCCAACGTTTGACACCGGCCATATTCAATGGGTATTGATCGTTCATAAATTCATCAGTTATTCTGCGCTCTGGCACACTCAGACGCGAGTGCTCTGAAACCAGAGTAGATAGACAGAATTAGCGATGCCCATTGAGAATGCACAATGACTAAACCACGTAGCTAAGAATGACGTGAATAAGCATGTCAATAAACGTTGGGTAGTTAGTTATATAGCATATAGTTAATATACTGCCTGGCAAGTTCGATATGTTAGTAGCCGACTAACTTTAGGACGGTAGCTAGCTTACATACACGGGGCGGCAGGGAACCTAGTAGTTAGAGCGTTGGACTAGTAACTGAAAGGTTGCAAGATCGAATCCCTGAGCTGACAAGGTAAACATCTGTCGTTCTGCCCCTGAATAAGGCAGTTAACCCACGTTCCTAGGCCGTCATTGAAAATAAGAATTTGTTCTTAACTGACTTGCCTAGTTAAATAAAGGTAAATAAAATAAATGACATACTGCTGTAATGATATGCTATGCGGTTCGTAAGGTTAGCTAATAAATTGTCAACCAACGTAACGTGTAATGTAACTTATTTGAAAAGTCATTACTTTATTACATTGCTGAACATTTTCTTAACATTTGTCTTAATTAGTTAAAGCAATGAATTTGTATCCTTTCTCGTTGGACTTTAGCTGCATATTTTCCGCCATTTTCTTCAAATCTGAAAACGTTGTGAAGCCACGCCCATTTTGCATTATGGGCCCTAAAAACACGGAAATCGTGTCCACTGCTTGTATACTTCGTATTTTGGCGAATTTAGTATGACATCCGGAACTTTGGCATACTAACTATTTCCATACTATGACCAATAAGCATACTACATACTCAATTTAAGTCACAAATAGTACATTAGTGTGGTTGTATGAGTATTCGATCATAGTGAATATGTTTTCCATGGTAAAAATGGAAACACAAAGCAGACAATTCTTTGCTCCTTTAAAAACCTGCTGTATTTAAAATATTGTGTTCTATAGCTTGGAAAATATATACATGTGACTCGATGACAACATAATGATGTCTGTTTCCAACATTAGGACTTTTTTCGTAAAGCCGTTAAATCCGTTTTTTTTTTGCCATTTACTAACGAGTATCGCGATACTGGTATCGTCCAGGACCTTCTATTTCCCTGAATAGGAAAAGGGTAGTGTTAGGGTAGTGTGGAAATGAGGATTGTGTCATAGATGTTGATTGATTGTTTCGGAGCAAAGGAAAACCGGTTTGTGAAAACATGTTGACAGGCATTCCAATCTCATTAGTAACAGATATGTAGTTGTTGAACTGGATTTACTAGTTGTATGAAATATAAAAAAATGCCTAGATTATTTACATTGATTTGTGTGTGAAAACATCAGGAGACCTTTTTTGAATACCAACATATTTATGAAAAAATGGCGCAATTCCATGTGTAGCCTAATCTTTTTTTATACAAGTTACTTTGCAGTATAAGTTGTTTTGTGGTAGTTTGTTCAAAAGCTGTAGGTAGCAGGCTACGCTGAGCTAACACAGTAAAGCCTAGAACCAGAGGAACAGAGATGACTGGAGCTGCCTGGCCTGCCACTGGAGCTGCCTGGCCTGCCACTGGAGCTGCCTGGCCTGGCCTGCCACTGGAGCTGCCTGGCCTGGCCTGCCACTGGAGCTGCCTGGCCTGGCCTGCCACTGGAGCTGCCTGGCCTGGCCTGCCACTGGAGCTGCCTGGCCTGGCCTGCCACTGGAGCTGGCTGGATCAGAAAGTGTCAGGCAGGATATGGCAACAATGCCGACCACTCCGGAGATTTAACACCGGGAACAGCTGAGCTAGTCGAGCTGCCACCGTAAACATGCTGTCTATGCAGAATGGAGAGTCATGTTCATTAGGTACCAAACAGACTGAAATAGGGATGGAACTTGTCCAATAAACGCTCATTTTGTTGTCCATTGCAAAATGTTTTGCTATAGTGTGCACTTGTGAACCTACCCTGTAGGAAGCAATGCACTGTCTAAGGGCTAATAATGCATTTTAAAAGATTAAAAAGCTCAGACACCGAGTCTAGCTGTCTAACACTCAAATTCCTATGTTTTTAAGACATGTAGGAACGCGCCTTGTAAGACTAGAGAAAATAGGAGCTTACTGACTTCATTATCTGTGCCAGATTGTTTCTAATATCTGTTTTGAGGCCATGCATATCAATTGTAGATGTTTGTTAGGCTATATTTCAAAATGAGAACCACGTTAGCCATCACTAGATGGCTAACATATGATTTAATCCCAAAAATACCTCTGCTCATTCTTCTTCTGTGAGAGGCAATTTATCCTAATGTTCTCCTTGCACACAGACAGTACTCTCTTGTATGTCTCTCAAAATCACTCTTCTGATTCTATCCTTCTCGGTTTCCTCCCTTTTTAGAGTTTTTGTAAACAGAAGCTTGGCCATGGAGAAGATTAAATGCTTTGGCTTCGATATGGATTACACTCTAGCCGGTAAGTGCACTACAGTCGCTGCCCTGGCCGTCAACACTTCTGTACAGTGTAGGCTCAACTCTAGTTTGGTTGGCATAGCAACTAGTCGTCGGCCATATTGATTTCTCCTTCAGTGTTTGTTGACAAAGTACACTGGGTCAGAACAGGGGCTCACATGTCATTCGATAAGCCCAGACCAGACTCACTGGGGCCTAGGGGGACTAGGGGTGGTGGGTAGAAGGACAGGGGAGGTGTAGGTGTCTTGGGGTACAGCGGTGATGGAAAAAGGTGATGAGTTCTTCAGAAGGATACTGTAACGGAGGAAAACGCGTGAACTGAATCTGTAATCCGATTTAGATGTTAGTTTAGATGTATTGTTTTTAGCCTCTTCTGTCATTGGAATTTGCAAACAACAAAACTCTTTGACCTCAAGTGATTGGCTAAGACTCTCCTCACTTTCTATATATTAACACTAGTACAGTTTCTCTGTATTTGACTAAGCAATAGTAAAAGAAGTAGCAGTCATTTTTTTAAATAGTTTTCTAAGTGACAATAGGTTGTCTGTAATCCATTGACCTGACCGTCAACCACATGAAGGCTAAAGCCAATTAGGGGACATCTCTTGACACAATGTCTAAATGATGGCGTTGACGTGAGTCCGTGCCCGATTTGTAACCGCAAGGCGCACCAGAACCCTAGATGAGGTTCTCCCCAGTGACCGGCAGGAGGCTGAGGTGTCGCTGTGTCGCGCTCTGGCCAGGTAGGCCACAGCCCGTTCCTGCGGTCGCAACTCGAGCGTTGAGTGAAGCGATACGATAGCCCTGGCATCTTGTAAACATCATCACTTGGTTATGGACCGTCCCATATAAAGAGGCTACATGTCAACAGTTGAGCGTCCGTAAAATCTGCCCTCAGATGATGGAAATGGGATATGGGCCGTGTGTTTGCGGGTACAAGCGATCCCCTTTCCCTAGGGATGACCCCCTCCTCAAAGTCTCTCACACACACACACACACTGTATTTATAGATGAATTACCAACCCTCCACTTAGCTGAGTCACTGAAGCACGTTTAGCTAGCTAGATAGCGTCTTGACCAATGTTGATAGGACTTGACGCCTCAGGAGTCAGACCCCTCACTGGGACGACTTCTCACGGCAGCAGATAGGCTGTACATTGGTTTCTCTTTCTAGTGAGGATCTAAAAAGAGGGCCGTTAGGAGTTGTCCACAATTGTTCTCATACAACATGGTTAAATGTACAACAAATCCTCTGACCGTAAATAGACCATAACCAGACAGTGGTCCTATACGTTCATATTAGGATCATGATATCTGGCAAATGTTGAACCATGTTCCTCTAGGATAGGCCTTCTGCCAATAGCTTTGTGTCACACAGAGGAGATCAAATGTCCTCCAGTCTATCCATGTCAATGCGATAAAGTATTTCCATATCAAGATCACGGTGCCTGACAAAAGAAAAGGGCATTAGTTGAACCATGCCCTTCTATGATAGGTCATCCGTCATTAACTGTGGTTTATATCAAAGGTCGTGAAATCATCCACTGATGACAGCTCTGTGTGGCCTAACACTGTCCCTGCCCACTGCCTCTAGCAAATTACCGTGGTAACAAGATACCCCCGGCAACGCTGGCTGACACATCTGTCCTCGACGACTCGCTGTTCTGGAAACACAACATAGAGAGGCTTCACTGTACTGTAGTTCAAATGACACACACGCTGTTCTGAAAACAACCCAGTGAGAGACTCCACTGTTCTGAGAAGCTCAAATGACACTGGAGCCACACTGTCGACCTGTTAGTTCTATGGGGCACGGGATTATTTTTCACTCTTCTACTGTAGCATGGTGATTAGCCTGAAAGCCATTCGTTTTGGAATAAGCTAGACTATGCTATGCTAACTCTTAGCCTTTTTGCAGAGCCCAAGCTACGAACAATACTCATGTTCATTTATGTTATTTTGACAAGGTGTTGCTGTCTAATAAAGATACCGCTGTCTGAGTGACAGTGATGTCTGGACCCACCTCCGATACAGCTAGATAATTACTTAGGCCTATAATTAGCTACCAGGAAGTTGTACAGAAGACACTTCATATGTCATAAGCTATGGCTACGATCCATATGGCACCCTATTGCCGATACAGTACACTTCTTTTGACCTGCCATAGGGCTCTGGCCAAAATTAGTGCACTATATTGGGAATAGGGTGCTATTTGGGATGAAGGCTGTTTATGTATCTGTATATAGCACAGTCTCGTCCAATAGGTTTACAGGTCTACGACCATGTTTTAGTTAAAGGGTAAAGTTGTTTACCCTTAGGTGAGGGGTATAGCTTACATTTGAAGGGCTGTAAATTCTAGCCTGGTCACTCACTCTCTCTCACACACACACACACACACACACAGCTTAAGGGGAGTATAATTATCTGTCAACGACTGCATCAGGAGAGGAGGATTTAAAGGATCCCCAAGCTTAGTTTGTGTTACCAGGCTATAATTTACTACTTTCCAGTGTCACTTTCATCCCAAATGTAAGGTATACCCCTCACCTATGAGTAAACAAATCAACTATTTCAACTTTAACATGGTCACAGACCAGTAAATCTAATGGACTAGACCAGGGATGGGCCACCGAACCATTTCAGCCCCCAACTCTCAACATACTGTTGAGAGTTAGAATAATAGAACACACAAGGTGCAATTTTGAAAAGTCAGGGATTTTTTTTTTAGATTGGTAAATGAGTCTAACGTCCACCTATTTAAACTTGTAGTAACCATGGCCAAATTACCGACCGGGGTGGGGCCAGTTATCATATTAAAAACTGCAAACTTTACTGTTCACCCCATGGCAAAATGTGTAGAACTGCAGGAAAGGGCCTTTTTTTAAAACATACTTTTTTTTTTAGCTGTCATGAGGGGGGGTCGCTGAAATGTTTTGCTCGCAAGGTGGGGGTGTGGGTATGCAGACCCACTGCAACCTCTCATGAGTTCCGTTTTTTTGTGACCCCCCCCCACTCCCATCAAAGTTGCCTATCCTTGGACTAGACTGTGTTATATATACAGACATAAATAGGCTGTGTTTCCACGCCTGTGTGTGTTTAAGCTAAAGCTGTCTGAAGGTCACAGCAGTGGACAGTGCAGAGAGAGAACTCTGCTCATCGCCGGGTAACCAAAGAGAGAGCTGATCGGGAAGGTGACGGAGGGGAAAATACTCTTAAAATAGGTTTCTTTGTAACAGCCACAGAGCTTAGGGAAATGGAGGCAGGGATGAGGACGGAGGAGAGGAAAGGTGGGAGGGGCTATTTGTATGGAGGAGTCTGGCCCAGGACTGTGCGACCCTTCGAGGCTGCAGCACTGGGCATGATGCCCACCACTCCTCTGCTTCACTAGCCAGCTAGCCAGGGACACTGGAACACCACAGGGGATTTGAACTCACCAGAAAGAGAGAGAACACACAATTGGGCTAAGAAGCAAACACACAAATGGGTAAATGTGCACGCACACACACATTACACCAAGATGGGTATTCACACTCCTCTGTCTCTGTCTGTGTGCAGGTGCTAACTCAGTAAGACACCTATTTACCCAGGCCTATTCCTTCCACGTTTGGGGTCTCAGCGCTAGCTAGCCTATCCCCACATCGTCCTTCCTGCTCCCTCTTAAGCATCAGCCAAGTCCTCCCCTCCTGCAGCCTGACTGGACCTAATGTGGAAAAACACCCTTTATATTAATACCATCTGACAGAACCTTCTTCCAATGTCAGTTAGCATTCTAATCGGCTGATAGGCCCCTCTGGCCCAGGCCTGGACATTGTATCCCTCTCTACTTTTCCCCTTCATCCATGGCTTGGCTCGCCAGGCCTGGGGGTGTGTTCATTGGGCACCAAACGGCAGAAAACAGACTGAAACAGGGAGGGACTAAATGGACCTGCCCAATAAGAAAGGCTTATCATTTTCTGTTGCAAAACCTTGTAAACTGTTTTCTGTCACGTGCCCTAATGAACAGGGCCCTGGAGATGTCTGGTTGTTTGGTGTCTGAATGTCATCGTCTCCACGGGCCTCATTAGTATCAGAGTCCAGAGCTGAGCTATGGGTCCTGTTTCTCCACGGATTAGATCCTAGGATATTCAGGCCCCTGTGCTCGGTGTGTGTGCCCGGATGCACTTTAGGGGGAGAGGGGCTAGGCTATGTTATTACCAACAGTATCTCGGGTACCCTGACGGTTAGTTATTTTTAAAAGACCTGTTTCACGTTGCATCACCGTCATGTTGCCATGGCTTACGTGCTGTTATCTAGTCGAGGTGAATGGGTCCACATTGGCTGGTTCTGGATAAATTGGAGGCTGCTAGTTACAGAGTAGTCCGTTCGCCAACAGGCAATTAGACTTGACTTCCTCCTACGTCCTTTTCCTAAATGTATGGGGTCAGTGTAATTACGTCACTGTATAGGCTTCGTGGAGTGCTGCTGTGTGACTATGTAGTCTACACCGGCTTGTGTTAAATGCTAACGTCTGTCTGTCTGTGTTTCTATTCTCCAGTGTACAAGTCTCCAGAGTACGAGTCTCTGGGCTTTGAGCTGACCGTGGAGCGCCTGGTCCACATCGGTTACCCCCAGGAGCTGCTCAGCTTCGTCTACGACCCCGCCTTCCCCACCAGGTGACCACCAGTCACATCATACCGTTAATGTTGTTGCCATGGTGATGGCGTTATACTGCTATATTTATTTTTTGACTGGAAAACGCTTTGATGTCAACGGGGCACCAGCTATACTTTATTACCAGGTACCTATTACCTATCACATCATGGTTGCCATGGTGAGGACGTTTTAATGCTATTTTTGTACCTGGATACGTGGGTTTCTAATTTGGTCCTCGTTGTAGCAAGGTAGATTTTCTGATGGGCTTTTAAAGATCATGTATAAACCATTTCTAGACGTATTCGAACTGACTGAATGATGTTGTTTCTCTGTGTTTCTTCAGAGGACTGGTGTTTGACACCATGTATGGGAACCTGTTGAAGGTGGACGCGTACGGCAACATCCTGGTCTGTGTCCACGGCTTCAATTTCCTACGAGGGTAAATGGTGAACCCAACGCTCTCCTAACCTTCTCGCAACGTCCTCCCTACGTCCCCTCTCCCCAGATCATTGAGTGGTTTGAAGGTTAGATCCCGGTCTACCTGCCAGGAAATTCTCCTGACGTTGCATTTTCTCTTTCTCTTCTCTCCCCCAGACCTGAAATACGGGAGCTATACCCGAACAAGTTCATCCAGCGTGACGATACTGAACGTTTCTATATCCTCAACACTCTCTTCAACTTGCCAGGTAGAAGGAGGAGAGATTCTGTCCATGCCAGAGCCATTCAATTATTTAAAAATGTGTTTATCTCCATCTAGATTCAACTGTCATTCATAAGAGGGACAAGTCCAGACATGCCCTCCGTTTTGTCTGAGCACAGTTTGGGGCAAGGTCATGGAGTTCAACTCAACTTTATTGACACTCGATTGATTTTACAGTACAGTTTCCCTCTCTCTCCAGAGACCTACCTCTTTGCCTGCCTTGTGGACTTCTTCTCAAACTGTGACAGATATGCAAGGTAAGGAATCCCTAGTCACACTACCCACCTTATTTTTCTTGTGTGTTATATACAAGTAATTCCTGGATATGACATGGCAGCATTGATAAGCCAATTAGACAACATGACAACAGGGTAGGTCCATATCTCCAATAAAAATCCTCCAATAAGGAAATACTTTAGCCCTAATCCTGTTAAGCCTGTGGTTGAGTAATAGGACCACCCTTTTATTGTGTCATAAACAAGATACTTTATTAGGATTACTCAGCTATCTGAATGATTATTGGTCTTCGATACTAATCATTCCACGAATGCATGCAGTAACTTAATTCCATATTTTCAGATTTCATTACTTTTATTATTTAAATTAATCTGTAATGACTAATCATCTAGCGTGATGTAATATCATGTCTATCGTCTCGATATAATTATACAATCATTTGTTAGCGATAGTTTTAATGAATTCTTTGTGTGATGATGTGTGATCTGCAATGGAATGGCTGCATGTCTTCTCCTCTGAAACGAGTTGTTGGTCTTTTAGGGGGAGATTGCTTTCCTGTTTGGCTGGAAACCACCTCAAACAAGGGAAGACTATCCCATTTAAAAGCAAAACAAAAACAAAACAAAAAATGTAGTGAAAATGGCTACTAGCATTTAAAAGCAAAGCTCTCTGTCTGGCCTTGGCCTGTCCACTGGCTCTGTGTGTCCCTCTCCTCCCCCCTTACCTCAGCTGTGAGACTGGCTTTAAAGATGGCGACCTCTTCATGTCCTTCAAGAGCATGTTCCAAGACATCCGCGACGCCGTCGACTGGGTCCACTTCAAGGTAGCGTGACAAGGAAGTCTATCACAATGCAATCATTTGTTCACTTTAATTCACTTCCATTTCAAGGTATTATATGGGGCTAAGCGTCCAATGATTATCTTTATCTTGAAGCAATCATTTACGGTTTATCGTAGTGCTAATGGTATGTACCCTGAAAATGATTCACATGGTTTACAGTGAGTGTCATCATAAAGAAGACATTTTGTATGATATATAGATGCATGCTTGTTATTTTTCTATGTATTTCAACCTATTTACCTGAAGTCCTGTCTTCCAGGGCACCCTGAAGGAAAAGACAGTAGAGAACCTTGAAAAGTACGTAGTGAGAGACGTAAGTACACACATGAACATTTTATCAGCCCCTTTACCGCTCGACTTGTGTCGTATTTCTATGGGAAAACACTGACACGACGACTCCAAAACCTGATGAGTAGTTAACATTTACTTTACGTCTCTGTCTGCCTGTACGAACACACTGTATATGATAATGGCTTTGTAATATTTAGTGTTCTCTCTCTCATGAAGGCAAAGCTGCCTCTCCTGCTGAGTAGAATGAATGAAGTAGCCAAGGTGTTCCTGGCCACCAACAGTGACTACAAATACACACACGTGAGTACACAGTACTGACCAAGCTAAGTGCCCTGGTCCACTGTTTACACACACACACACACACACACACACAGGGGAATGGACGCTTCACATGCACAGTACACAGTAACAGACATCCTTCAGAGTCCAAAACAATAGGTAAGTCCTGCCTTGTTAAACGTCCATGCAAAACAACGTTTCATATGCAAAGCAAACGTACACACAGCTTCACAAAACATGTCCTGGCAAACTGTCACGTTTGCATATGAAACCGGGGTGACGTGTTTGCGTACTGAACTGGGGTGTGTAGCTGCGGTATCTGTCCCAGTCACAAATACATTTTAACGAGATGACTAACAGACTCATTATGTTTCATTTTCTCACAGAAGATCATGACATACCTGTTTGACTTCCCCCACGGCCCAAAGGTAAGAGAATCATATCAACATTCACACACGGCATTCTCCCTCAGACATGAAATCTTGTTAACTTATGTAGACGCATGTAGTTAACTATAGTCGGCACGCGTTGACCAGAATCTGTCTGTGTGGTTGTTGCAGCACGGCACGTCCCACCGGCCGTGGCAGTCCTACTTTGACCTGATTCTGGTGGACGCCAGGAAGCCTCTGTTCTTTGGAGAGGGAACGGTGCTCAGACAAGTCGACACAGTGAGTAATTACACCATCATACCTCTACACTCACGTAGATGGAGAACGGGTTCTGTCAGAACACCGTGCCAAGACTTTTGAGTGTGGTAGCCTGATAGTGTGGTAGCCTGATAGTGTGGTAGCCTGATAGCTAATTGGTCACACAATGTGAAGTACAACTTCCTAAAGAATTATAATTTGAGCAAGTTGAGGTGACTAAACTGCTTGGAGTAACCCTGGATTGTAAACTGTCATGGTCAAAACATATTGATTCAACAGTAGCTAAGATGAGAAGTCTGTCCATAATAAAGCGATGCTCTGCCTTCTTAACAGCACTATCAACAAGGCAGGTCCTACAACCCCTAGTTTTGTCGCACCTGGACTACTGTTCAGTCTTCTGGTCAGGTGCCACATAAAGGGACTTAGGAAAATTGCAATTGACTCAGAACAGGGCAGCACGGCTGGCCCTTGGATGTACACAGAGAGCTAACGTTAATAATACGCATGTCAATCTCTCCTGGCTGAAAGTGGAGGAGAGATTGACTTCATCACTACTTGTACTTTGGCACACAGCTCGGACACCCATGCATACCCCACAAGACATGACACCAGAGGTCTCTTCACAGTCCAGAACAGACTATGGGAGGCGCACAGTACTGCATAGAGCCATGACTACATGGAACTCTATTCCACATCAAGTAACTGATGCAAGCGGTAAAATTAGATACAAATAAATACATTTTCAAACGGATAAATACACGTTATGGAACAGCGGGGACTGTGAAGCAACACAAACATAGGCACAGACACATGCATACACACACTTGATAACATGCGCACTATACACACACATACGTACACATGGATTTAGTACTGTAGATATGTGGTAGTGGTGGAGTAGGGGCCTGAGGGCACACAGTGTGTTGTGAAATCTGTGAATGTAATGTTTTTAAAATTGTATAAACTGCCTTCTTTTTGCTGGACCCCAGGAAGAGTAGCTGCTGCTTTGGCAGGAACTAATGGGGATCCATAATAAATACAAATACTTGACATTGTTTTGTGGTGAAGCTACTGTTCTATGTGTTCTCTGGTGTTAGAACAGTAGCTTCACCTCTATGTGTTCTCTGGTGTTAGACGACAGGGCGGCTGAAGATCGGGACCTACACAGGACCCCTGCACCATGGCATCGTCTACTCTGGAGGTAAGATACAGTACCTGGGGAAATTCACTGACTCACAACACAAACCGCCAGACAGCCAGACAGCACTGCAAACTTCACAAATCATCTAACTAGCAGAGTACTTCTGAACAAGATGGATGTCAGTTAACCTTTTATTTAGCCAGCATAGTCCTCTCAACAACTTTCACTGTTCTCCAGGGAGGTCTGCTATCCCTAAAAACAAAACAATGGTATAAATCTAAAAACAATGTGGTCCAAATCTTTAATAAAACAACAATGTTCAGTAACATCTACATTTCAATATGTCCCTCTCTCGCCCAGGTTCTTCTGACATTGTGTGTGACCTGCTGGGGGCCAAGGGGAAGGACATCGTCTACATCGGAGACCACATCTTCGGGGACATCCTCAAGTCCAAGAAACGCCAAGGCTGGAGGACCTTCCTCATCATCCCCGAGCTGGCCCAGGAGTTGCATGTCTGGACTGACAAGAGCTGTGAGTCACAAAGCACTCGGTCTCTCTGACACACACACACACACACAGTCACACACACAAAAGGACGGGTGGTCATTCCCATGCAAGCAGCCAGACAGACGTGTGCAGACACACAGATACTCGTACATAAAAAGGCAGATAGGCACACTGGAGAGCACTGGTCCTCTGTAGCTCAGTTGGTAGAGCATGGTGCTTGCAACGCCAAAATTATGGGTTCGGTTCCCGGGACCACCCGTACGTAAAATGTATGCATGCATGACTGTAAGTCACTTTGGATAAAAGCGTCTGCTAAATGGCGTACGGTGCGTTCAGAAGGTATTCGTAGCCCTTGACTTATACCACATGTTGTTGTGTTACAGCCTGAATTCAACATGGATTCAATATTTTTTTCTTTCTCACCCATCTACACACAATACCCCATAATGACAAAGTGAAAACATTTTGTGTTTTATTGAAAATGAAATACTGAAATATCTAATTTACATAAGTTAGAATCATCTTAGGCAGCGATTACAGCTGTGAGTCTTTCTGGGTAAGTTTCGAAGAGCTTTGCACACCTGGGTTGTACAATATTTTCACATTCTTTTTAAAATTCTTCAAGCTCTGTTAAATTGGTTGTTGATCATTGCTAGACAACCATTTTCAAGTCTTGTTGAAGTCAAAACTGTAACTTGGCCACTCAATGTCATCTTGGTAAGCAACTCCAGTGTATATTTGGCCTTGTGTTTTAGGTTATTGTCCTGTTGAAAGGTGAATTTGTCTCCCAGTGTCTGTTGGAACGCAGACTGAACCCGGTTCTCCTCTAGGATTTTCCCTGCTTAGCTCTATTTATTCTTATGCTAAAACAACTCCCTAGTCCTTGCTGATGACAAGCATACCCATAACAGGATGCAGCCACCACCATGCTTGAAAATATGAAGACTGGTCCTCAGTGACGTGTTGTGTTGGATTTGCCCCAAATGTAACACTTTGTATTCAGGACATAAAGTTTATTTCTTTGCCACGTTTCTTGCAGTTTTAGTTTTGTGCCTTATTCTAAGCAAGATGCATATTTTTCAATATTTTTTTTTTCTGTACAGGCTTCCTTTTCACTCTGTCATTTTTTAGTAATGTGGAGTAACTACAAAGCTGTTGATTCATCCTCAGTTTTCTTCTATCACGACCATTCAACTCTGTAACTGTTTTAAAGTCATGTTGGCCTCATGGTGAAATCCCTGAGCGGTTTCCTTCCTCGCTGGCAACTGAGTTAGGAAGGACGACTGCATCTTTGTAGTGACTGGGTGTACTGATACACCATCCAACGTGTAATTAAGTTTCACCATGCTCAAATGGGTATTTAAATGTCTGCTTTTTCATTTTTAGCCCTATACCAATAGGTTCCATTCTTTGAGAGGCATTGGAAAACATCCCTGGTGTTTGTGGTTGAATCTGTGTTTGAAATTCACTGCCGATTGAGGGACCTAACATATTTAGGCTTTCCATAAGAAAGTGGTGGAGTACTTATCGACTCAAGACAATTCAGCTTTTCATTTTTAATTAATTAGTAAAAATGTCGTAACATAATTCCACTTTGACATTATGGGAAATGATGTGTAGGCCAGTGACACAAAATCTCAATTTAATCAATTTTAAAATCACGCTGTAACACAATAAAATGTGGAAAAAGTCCAGGGGTATTAATTAGTCAAGGGGTGTATATTATAGCAGTGACACACTTGTGCGCACACACACATTTATGCACAGGCACACACACAAATATAACTGTGACGTGTCATTGTAGCTGTAAAATGCCCTCGTAAACCTCTCAACGGCCTGTGAGTGATAGTGTGCCAGGGAGAGGGTGAATGAGAGGGGAAGATAAAGAGGGGGAGTGAGAAAGCGACAGATGGAACAAGAGTGAGCCAACACCTGTAATTTAAGGGCAGTGGTGTAAAGTACTTAAGTAAAAATACTTTAAAGTACTACTTACGTCGTTTTTTTTGTGGTATCTGTACTTTCTCCACCGCTGATTTAAGGGAGGAGGAGGGAAAGGGAAATATGTTGTGACTGAGACTTACCCTGGCCTCCTTTTCCTCTTCTGTCTTACAGCGTTATTCGAAGAATTGCAGGGCCTGGACATTTTCTTGGCAGAGCTCTACAAGTGAGTACTGCACCGTCTACTCCCGTACAACGCCCCTCTGCTCGCTCTCTAGGCTGCCTCTGCACCTGGCGTGTGTGTGTGTGTGTGTGTGTGTGTGTGCGTGAGTGAACGACTGTTTGAGTGCGTGCGTGTGTGTGTGGGTTTGTGTGTTTGTCGCCCTTGGGCCAAAGTCTGCAGGGTTTGCCCCATCGGTCTGATGATAACTGGCTTCACAGTCAGACCATTTAGAAACAGTCTGAAGTCTATCTATGTATGTAGGCCTGTCCCCTTCCTTGCTCTTTATAATAGTGACTAGCACTGTCTTCGCTCTCTCACACTCTCTCACTTCCAATCCCCTTCTTCTCTACCTCTTTGCCCTCTATCTAACCCATGATCTCTCTATCTCTCCAGGCATCTGGACAGCAGTAGTAATGAGAGACCTGACATCAGTGCTCTCCAGAGAAGGGTCAAGGTACTGATTCTACACACGTTTCCATTGCAGCTACAGAAACATTATTCAAAATGTCCACGTCCCTGAATAGTGACAGGTTTCAGTTTTCTTTAAACCAAATCATTCCCAACTGTGGACTTATATGGTCTAACAACCCCTAAGTAAACTCCTGAAAATATGCTAT
This sequence comes from Salmo trutta, assembly GCF_901001165.1. NCBI lineage: Eukaryota > Metazoa > Chordata > Actinopteri > Salmoniformes > Salmonidae > Salmo > Salmo trutta. The sequence goes on from NC_042994.1 coordinate 8,164,305, forward strand.
GATCCTCCACCCGTCCCATCGAAGGCTTGGATATACCGGAACACAAGTCGCTGAATTTCCAATGTCCTCCTCGGAATTTGGTGTTTTGTATTAGAAACCTCTTTTTAGAAGGGGACCTGGCAAGAGGTCAGCGGGAAGTAGTCAGCGGGAAGTAGTCAGCGGGAAGTAGTCAGCGGGAAGTAGTCAGCGGGAAGTAGTCAGCGGGAAGTAGTCAGAATGTACACATAACACAAGAGCACAATACCATACATTAAAACATATTTGACAATGGTCATCACGTTCTTCCACCAGAGCTTGAAGTATTGTCCGAGCGTCTTTCAGCTCAGTATCTAAACCCAGTGTTATTCTCCCCTCCGCAGAAAGTGACCCATGACATGGACATGTGCTATGGTATGATGGGTAGTCTGTTCAGGTCTGGCTCCAGACAGACTCTGTTTGCCTCTCAGGTGATGCGCTATGCTGACCTGTACGCTGCTTCCTTCATCAACCTCCTGTACTATCCCTTCAGCTACCTCTTCAGAGCTGCTCACGTACTGGTGGGTCACTGTATTGAATTTGTTTGTTGATTCTTGCTAACAGTTTACAAAAAAGGGAAGAAATGCAGCATTTACAGATTAAAATATTGCAGATAATATAGTGTAAGATACAGCCCTTTCTTTTGCTAATTGGAAAACTGTAATTGTTAGAAATTGATGGTTAAAAATATAGATGGACATGAATCAACATTTCCGGCTAGTTTAATAAAAAAATATACAGTGCTTGACTCAGACTGAATGCTTACATAGTCTGGTGCCCATCTAGCTGAAACACTGACAGGCAGAGTGACATTTGCATTAGAGTTGGTATGTATGCGTTATCTTCTCAATTCAATACAAATGTCTTTGCCAGACATATTATCTGAAACATGCACATCACATACACACAGTAATCAATATTCTGTATAACAAGTTCAACGCATGGTAATAATAATATTATATTACATATTGGTGAGCTGAAACTCTCTTTACTAGCTGTTAGCCAACTGGAAGTGCTCTGAGTAGTCTTTGGTAATAGCCTCTCTCCTCACCTTCTCTCTCTCTCTCTCTCTGTTTCTGTTTCTGTCTCCCCTCCCAGATGCCCCACGAGTCAACGGTGGAGCACGCGCACATCGACACGGACACCGAGTCCCCCCTGGCCACGCGCAACCGCCACTGCACCGACAGCAAGGACCTGGAGTGCTGTAGCAACAAGAACCGAAGCCAGCTGACCCGGTCCATCAGTGAGATCAAACCCCCCAACATGTTCCCCCAGACCCCACAGGAGATCACCCACTGCCACGATGAAGACGATGATGAGGAGGAGGAAGAGTAGATGGAGGAGGTGTGATGGCGTGACCCTAACCAGGCTTGATTCCTTCCTAGGAGGAGGAAGAGAGAGAGGAGTGAGAAACCGTCTTGATTCCTTCCTGGTGTTTCCCTGAGGGGGTTTTAGAGTATATATACTTCTAGGAAGATATAAACTATAATGTACTCTATAGTCCAGGGTAAGAGGGGGTATTGCCATTGTAGTGTATCTATAGGAGATTTATATAGAGAGAAATGAAGCTACTTTTTATACTAGAGATGTATCAGGATATATAGGTTTTATTAATCTGATCAGTCTGTTACTGTATGTTACTACAGTAACAGTTGCTGCTCGGTTCTCCTAAAGCATTGCCCCGTGCCCACCCCTTTTCAACTTTTACGTTTTCAATGGTTGTTTTTTCTATGGATTTTTATGATGAATTGGGAAAAGGTTGACTTGAAGTTGGCCAATTTTTTTTACAAATTTTTTTTTCAAGTTGAAGGTAAAACAGTTTTTACGGCATAGGATGTTGTAGCAGACAAATATACATGAATACACACAAGAAGCAAATATTACGAACACTACTTTTCTCTGTACTGACCTTACACAGTGTCTGGTCATAGAGAAGAATTCCCTGTGTGTGTTTACATAGTACACCTTAATGCAGGCACCATACTGTAGTTTGAATGTGAAGCACTAAGGCGGAATAGCCTTTGCCAAACAGTATGTACAGTACTGTATATAAACTCTATATGCTGTTTTGCTGTTATCCTTTTGAAATGAAAGTGTTCTAGCCTTGCGGTACTGGCGTTGAAAGAACACGTGTATCGAGCAACATGGCAATCCAAAAACATGGTCCAAAAATGTATTACTCGCTGTTTGTTATTTTGGTCATCTTTTTGCAGTATAATTCCTCCCGTCGTGACCCTGCTTAACACAGCTTGTGTGTGTGTCCGGCCTTGGCCAATCAAAAGTCGAGTTTGCATCGTCCTGAGCGACTGTAACCAAGGCATCCATAATTGTACTAAAGAACAGCGTGATGTATGTTTTGGGTTACACAAAGCACAAGTCTGATTGTGGGTAACTAATTGTCAATATTAGCTCGATATGACATGAAGCATGCTGTCTATTTAAAGTATGGTGCACATAATGTAATCTGTGATTCTGAATGGCTAATTTCGACTGACGTTTTGAAATGCATGAAATGTTGTTTCTAGGCAACTATGCGTACAGGGTAACGATTATGCTGCCTCTGTCTCTGATGGGGTCTATGGCAACTGTTGACGCTCACATAGGCCTAATGCTATTGAGAGGCAGTGACCCAGTATTACTGTTCTCATACATGATACTGTAAAAAGCAAGACATTCATCATGCAAAATACCATTACCTTTTTTTTGTTCTCCTGTAGGATGATCTGAGATATCGAAACCTGCAACATTGTTACACTATGTGTAACTAACATGCAGTAGTTTTACCTTTTTTTTTTTACTAAGCTTGGAGTTGTTCGTTAAGTGTTGTCTTGAATTTTAAATTGTAACAGTTTTATTTCTTATTGCATAGAACCGCTTTAGTTAAACCTGTCATATTCACCCCTACCTAACCAAACCCTCATATTCCATGTGTGATAATATGGTCTGGTGTTTCCTAGTAATTCTTTGCAGTTAACATGGAGAGTACAGTATGTTATAGGAACAGACCTGGGTTCAAATACTATTTAAAATGTTTCAAATACTTTAGCCCGCCTGGAGTGCCAGGTGGGCAGAGTTTATAACTTTTGTGAACATTTTTCTGGTTCCACTCCAGGCAAGCTCAGTCAAGCCCCAATAAAGTATATTAAATAATTTAGAATCGTATTTGAACGCAGGTCTGATCTACAGTAGGCCTTGATATGCAAACAGGAAGTCCAGGTCAGCCTGGGTGCTGTGACGTGTTGCATTGTGTAGGCCTTGAGAATGCACAGGCACCAGACAAGGAACCAACGCCTCGGCGAGAGGGCGTTTGTGTCTGACCGCCCCAGAGAGGTTAGAGTGGGCCTGGGAAAAGGACACGGGGTGCCCTCCTGACTGGTGGGAATAGGTTGTAGACTCACCCTAGCAGGCCTATAAAGTAGGAAGGATGAATAAACGACTGTAGCTACAGTATTCAGGAGTTTGTTGGATCACTTAAGGGTAAGAAACACTGAATGATGCAAAGAAGCACCTGATATTTCCCACAAGGGTTGCATTTGCTGTCTCCAAACATGAGCAAACCTTTTAATATCAAAATGGAAATTGCAATCGTTGATTAGGCCCACAATTCCACTGAAATGTTGAGATATAACAAAAAAATGTTACTGGAAAATGTTACCGAATTGGTTAATATTACACTTTCAGTTGTGTGTCCTAATGAACATGACCCAGATGGTATGCAGTATGGAGGGCAGGAAAACTGCCCTGGAAGAGGGCCGTTTTTTTGTTATAGGTTATCTGCAATATCATATGTGTATGCTATGTAAAACATGCGTATCACTTTATTTCTAAGGCATGTAGTTGTGTAGCTAGAGGTTTCGATTGGCCTGTTGATTTGGGCTGATGAAGGGAAGACCAATAGCGGGTCTCTATTTTGTAACCTGGTGTTTGCCGAGGCAAGTAGTAAAAATGTGGGTTCAACTGGGGATCTTTGTAACAATTTTAGTAAGAGTAGAATCTGTCTTAGAGGAACTATATAGAGTGGTTCAATATTTTATTATTCTCTGAAAAAAGGTTCTCTTTTAAGTATTGATTTAACTGGAAATACTACAAAAACACCCGGGCAGTTGTATTCTTCACCTGGTTGGTTAGTTGTTTTTTTGGTCTCATTACTGACGAATTCATAATAAAGCTTGGTCGTTGGAGGAATATTTGAAGTCCTTTTCTGTCAAAACACTTTACAAGACATTATTTCTATGCAATGACGCAGTACAGTGCATTATACATGTAAACTAACTTACTAAAAGGCTGGCCAATGCAAGCAAATGGCTTACGTCAAAGTTGTTATAACTGTATGGCTAGAACTAGGTTAATGCTACAACTGGTATGTGGAAGGGAGGAAAAAATATGTCCGTCTGTGAGAAAAAGCTCTGGCCACAAGTTCTACAAGGTCGTCTGTGTAGTAACAATTGTACACTTAATAATAATAATAATAATTAATAATAATAATAATAGCCTTGCAGACCGATATGCTGAAAAATAGGCGATGTTGAAGAGCATGTATTTACCTTGCATCAGAAATGGCACCTTTTTCAACAACACCTTGGTTTTGCTTTTTGTATTTGTTTTTTCTAACCAGTGTTTTCAGATTCTTAGTTTACAACGTTGTATATAATATTATAAGCTTTTCCATTTACATGTGGAAGAAATGTTCCTTCAAATCTTTATACATTTTTCTTTGTTTTTTTTTGGGCATTTTTCTGGTTTCAGACACTTTTTTTACTATAATGGCTTCAGTGAGTTTGTCTGAGCTAGCTAAACCTGGCCAACAGGTTAATGCCACGATCCATTTATACAATTTGTCCATTTATACAAAATTTCAACAATTGCAGACCGAGCGTGACAACTACCACGCATTCACTTATTTTTTTGTTTCGTGCATTTTCTTGGACGTTCCTCAGAGCATTTTGTTTCCAGAATTATTCTATAATGTGTACATTGGGGAAATGACATTTCTATGTACAATAAAAGCTAATTTTCCATAATAAGTACCTGGGTGTGTGTACTGTCACCTTCTGTTGCCTCTTGTTCTTCTTCAAAACTATAGTTTTCACATTTTAAGTAAAACAAGTATTTGATTGTATGCAAGTCTAATTCTTATAATCATACATAAACATTCTTGCATACAAAAATGACTCAATATATCCAGTAATGTGTTAAAGTAAATGTTCTACAATTAATTGTGAATGAAAATATATTGCTTGCATAGCTTTTTATATCCACTGAACTTCAGGGCACTTGCCTAGAATTCTCCCATCCCACTGTTGACAAAATATCAAGCAAATGGGGGGATTACATTTGTCATTTTACCTCCCCCTCACAGTTTAAAAGGGTTGACATTTGGGTGTCCAAAAGGCGACTCAAAACATGATTCAAGAATAGAAGTCCTGTCAAAGTTGGAAGATATAAACGTCCCATATTTTTTTTACAATTCTATTTAACTACACAATAAAATATATCCAGTAATCCCAAATCCAGCTAAAAGTAGGATTTTTCTGAACAAGCATCAAATCCCCATTCGTGTTACACTGTAATAAGATTTAAAAACTGATGGCATTTCTATGACATACTGTGAGTACATTGAGACTTACTACAACGCAAACATTCGTGCTGTTACAGTTAACAGATGGACTTAGGCTACACAACGGGAAATGTATACAGTATAGTGGAAAAAGTAATGAATAGGTACACAAATAAATGTACATCTCCTAATGCTTTGATCCAAGGGTTAAATGTCCACCACCCGTCAATGCGTTTGGCAGATCCTTGTACGCTAACATGCAAGGTCAAGGGCTAATATTTGCAGTAGCATCAGCTGCATTTCTTGACTCAGCAACTATTTGTTTATAATGCAGCAATGCTCTGCAGCAATGGTTTTAACACAAATCAAGAATAGCTGGTAAATGAAAACATGGAAATATTTGAAACAGACATGGGATGAGTATTTTTTTGAAACAGTTATGTTTTTCCAGCCTTATACTTTTCAGGAAGATAAAACAAGAAAACCAGCTACTGAAAATTGTATTTTAACAGAAGGGTAAATCATCTTTGCAATAGATCATTCTGTCCTTGAAATTGCCTCCATACAATGTTCTGAACTGCCTATCTCTTTAATCTGAGCACCTTGTGTTGAGGAGTGGAAAAATAACATATTCCATCACTAATACTCTTTCTGTTAATAATTCACTTTTTATTGAACCACCAACACCAACCAGAGCAGAATATGGGAATGCTTTTGTCGTGTTGAGTATCAAACATGTGGACAGGCACCTATACATAGCAGCATGAGGATAGACATGGTCCGAGTGACTCAGATAACGATAGAATGGAGAGTAGCAAGTGAAGTATTTTTCAACGGATCTAAAAGTGTCTTGACAAATACTGTAGTCGTTCATTGGTGATGTGTGTCTTATATTTAGAGTGGAGAAAGTCCTCAGAGAAAGAGGGGGGAAAAGAGAGAGCGATGGAAAGAAAGAGGGATCTCTTTTTTTCAGGTGTTTCTTTTCCTGTGAATGTTCAGGAAGCAGGGGTAAAGACCACATGGGTCAAGATATAGGTCACAACAAGGCTCCAAAACCAACACAAGACTACACTGGATAGTCATATATGTTATTTTCAACATTCTGACATGAACATGTGAAAAACCCTCATCTGCATGTGAAGGACTTTTATTTTGAAGGAGGTACTTCTTTTTTTCATATAAGTGTATTAGATGGTAAAGTACAAATACAATGGTATTATATCATCATCATCATCGCTTATCTCTGGAATGATTGTCCTTGCAGAGCAGAGTTCACCTGATGCATAGGAACACTTACAAGTAAAACAACAAAAACAATATCTGGTCAGTGTTATTAATATCTTCCATAGTCTGGTCATTTTGAAATGGAAGCCCCTTGCTGTATGTGGGAAGGTTGCCAACCCATGTGTTTTTTTAGAAGTTGTTTATGCTCACAGTAATTTGGGAATACTGTGACACGAAGAGAAATGGTGACCACCAGTGGTCAAAAGTTGCAATTGCACTCCCATACTATTTGGAGCTACATTCTGCAATGAATATCTTTGCTTTAGCAAGCAGATATGACAACTATCTAGGATGCGTCAGCATGCTTTACGTTAAGATGCTGCGTCTACAGAGATTTAGGATAGGAGAGTTATTTTTGGGACTTTGATTCATATAAAACCATTTATATACAAACTGATACAAAGAAAAAGTAAACTCAACATTACATTACCCTAGAAATAAGTTTGCACTTGAAGTTAATATACTCAACAGAAGGCATACGTCTTGTACATACACCCAACCCTGGCTTGGTTCTTCATACATATTTCCCAAGAGACAAATGATAACAAAATACGGAATGATCCATCACAAAGAAAAACAGAGAATAATTTGTTTACAGGCTTATAGGAGAATTGTGATAAGAAATATACAACATATGTGTGGCTAAGATACAAAAAACACATTAGTATTTCTAATACTGTAATTGCATACATTCAATACAGTACATCAATGGTGAGATTTCATATTTTCCTACATTTTCCCCAAACTATGCATTGCTATGATTCAAGTCATCACAATTCAAAGAACTAGCATCTATAGTAACCAGGGAAGGGAATGTTTTCCTCTTACAATAAATAATAATAATAATAGTAAGCATTTGAATGTTAAGGTTTTTAGCTTCAGTGGCACATGGTCATTCAATGAATTAATATTAGACTATAAAGATGAAAAACTATCATGTGAAAACAAGCACTTAAGTGTTAATTTGGCAATGTTTTCACTTGAAAGTGTTTTAAGTTGGTATGAACTTGAGCCTTACAAAAAAGATCAGTCAGTCACAGAAAAAAAACAACCATTTCTGTTCATCTCCAACAGTGACCAAGTGACCAAGTTAAAGGGTGTAAAACATCAACAAGCTTGGGGTGACAGGTAGTGGTTAGAGCGTTGGGCCAGTAACTGAAATGTTGCTGGATCGAATCCCCGAGCTGACAAGGTAAAAAAATCTGTCGTGCTGCCCCTGAACAAGGCACTGTTCCGCTGTAGGCCTTCATTGTAAATAAGAATTTGTTCTTAACCGACTTGCCTAGTTAAATAAAGGTTAAATAGAAAAAGGCTTCAGTTCAAGCCCACACTATTCGATTAAACTCGCTAACCAGATGATTGGGGCATTGTTGGGAAAAAACATTCTTCTTGCACTGAAAGAGAGCATGTTTGAAGCATTATTATTTTTGTTTCACACAGTAAACATTGTTTTTCATTACATTCTCACATTGCAAGAAGAATGTTACCTTAATCTCAAAGGTACTCTCCAAGAAAAGACATCATTCAGTGGGGCGACATCCTGTTTACTGACAACAACAACAAGAAAATGTGAATCTGCCAAGGCTCCCCACTATTGGCTCTTTTGAATTTGCACCCTCCCACAATGCAATAGTCAATTTCAGTTTTTTTGGTGTCAATTTATTTAAGCAGGAAGTTGCCACACTGTGTATACTATACACAGAGTGGACAAAATATTAAGAACACCTACTCTTTCCATGGCATAGACTGACCAGGTGATTCTAGGTGAAAGCTATGATCCCTTATTGATGTCACTTGTTAAATCCACTTTAATCAGTGTAGATGAAGGGGAGGAGACAGGATATAGAAGGATTTTTAAGCCTTGAGACAATTGAGACATGGATTGTGTATGTGTGCCATTGAGAGGGTGAATGGGCAACTCAAAAGAATAAGTGCCTTTGAACGGGGTATGGTAGTAGGTGCCAGGCGCACCGGTTTGTGTCAAGAACTGCAACGCTGCTGGGTTTTTCACACTCAACAGTTTCCTGTGTGTATCAACAATGGTCCACCACCCAAAGGACATCCAGGCAACTTGACACAACTGTGGGAAGCATTAGATCAACATGGTCCAGCATCCCTGTGGAACGCTTTCGACACATTGTAGAGTCCATGCCCCGACGAATTGAGGTGTTCTGTGGGCAAAAGGGAAGGTGCAACTCAAAATGACTGAAAGGTGTTCCTAATGTTTTGTACACTCAGTGTATGTAATAATGCATAGTCTGCCTTTAACCCCAAAACTCAGTTAAAGAGTTTGATTGAATAAAGCTTACACTCTAAGCTCAACATGAGCTGAAGGCGACTGAACATTCTTTAACATGCCACACAACACACACAGTGGAAAGGAGAGTGCCGTGCCATACAAGAGGGTCATTCATGGACAATAGTTTAATGTCGAGGTTGCTTTTGGGAAGTTCATGATGCTCAACATGTTAGATGAGGTCATTAATACTGGCCAATGATCACGTTTGATTATTAATAATAAAAGACACATTTCCACATGCATTCATAAGTGCCAAGTTAGCACTTTTCAATGTCAATACATCCTGGGCCCCACTCCTAAACCACAGTCGGAAGACTTGTCTGGATTCTATTATTAAGTCTGATTTAAGTCTGTTAACTTAAGCCTGGATAACCTTGTGGACGGTTGCAACTCAGCATCTTTGAACCAAAATATACACATACATACGGTGCATACATACATACAAATATATCTGTCTCAATTTACAATAAAGTGATTTTTAAAAAATTCATAATCATCTCTTAAATATACTGTTTTTTTTCCCATTGCACTTTGTTAAAATAATGAATATGATTTTTTTAAAGGCAATAGTGTGATTTTAAAAAGGTGAAAAGATACGGTACCATTAGCCTGATTGAGAAGAATAGTAAAAATAACAAGATCTGTAATATACACATCTTTAAAAGACCCTCACCTACTCATATACATGGATGTACAGTACCAGCCAAAAGTTTGGACACACCTACTCATTCAAGGGTTTTTCTTTATTTTTACTATTTTCTACATTGTAGAATACTAGTCAAGACATCAAAACTATGAAATGGAATCATGTAGTAACCAAAAAAGTGTTAAACAAATCACAATATATTTGATAAAATAGTAAAAATAAAGATAAACCCTTGAATGAGTAGTTGTGTCCAAACTTTTGACTGGTACTGTATGAGTATATATATATAAATATATGTAGCATGTATTTCAATATCACATATACACACACAAACATCTACATGCCCATGCATGTTTGTGCGCCAGTATATGTCATATCTTCTCCACACATACATATATACACATATAATAAATAAATGCACAAAAACATTCTTGGTTCATGGTTCCATGGTTTCCTTCAAAGCGGTATTTGGTACAGTCTTTGACTAACCATTTTGTCTGCGTGCGTTTTAGTCCTTCGTTGTAGTAGTACTAGTAGTACTACAGTAGTACTAAAGTAGTACTACAGTCCACTGCCAATCCCTGAACAAGAACAGACTGGAAAGTGTGTGTACTTATGTGTACGTGTTTGTGTGTGGACAGGGGAATGGGCGGGGGGGAGGGGGGGGGGACATGCACACTGTTGTCCATCTTTCCGAGCTACTGGAATACCAGGTTACCGGGTATTTAAGAGGATGGATTGGCCGAGGACGGTCCAAGCCCACCCTAACAGGGCCTTCTAGAGGTGTGTGATGTGGGTGAGGGCCCAGAGTGCTATCCCTTTAACCCCCTTCCCCACTACCCCAAAGGGTATTCTGTTCCAGGCTGTGGAATCGGACAGGGGTGGTGGAGGGTAGAGAGTAGAGGTTCAGGCTGGGGCTCAGTATACACATCTCCGTAGCCCCCTTCCCCTCAATTCCTCCAGGGTCTTCCATGCATAAGGGGGTGGTGGGTAGGGGTTAGAGGTCCTTCCCTTCAATTCCCCCAGGGTCTTCCATGCATAAGGGGGTGGTGGGTAGGGGGTAGAGGTCCTTCCCTTCAATTCCCCCAGGGTCTTCCATGCATAAGGGGGTGGTGGGTAGGGGTTAGAGGTCCTTCCCTTCAATTCCCCCAGGGTCTTCCATGCATAAGGGGGTGGTGGGTAGGGGTTAGAGGTCCTTCCCTTCAATTCCCCCAGGGTCTTCCATGCATAAGGGGGTGGTGGGTAGGGGTTAGAGGTCATTCCCTTCAATTCCCCCAGGGTCTTCCAGCCATAAGGGGGTGGTGGGTAGGGGGTAGAGGTCCTTCCCTTCAATTCCCCCAGGGTCTTCCATGCATAAGGGGGTGGTGGGTAGGGGTTAGAGGTCATTCCCTTCAATTCCCCCAGGGTCTTCCAGACATAAGGGGGTGGTGGGTAGGGGTTAGAGGTCCTTGGATGTCGGGGGATTAGGCCCAGGCCCTGGCCCAGAGGGTACTAACACCATCCCTCCTCACTCCTCTCGCCCTCTCCCCAGACCCCTCCCCCCTCCTTTCCCCTTGTCCCCAGACCCCTCCTCCCTCCTCTCCCCCTGTCCCCAGACCCATCCTCCATCCTCTCCCCCTGTCCCCAGACCCCTCCTCCCTCCTTTCCCCCTGTCCCCTCCTCCCTCCTCTCCCCCTGTCCCCAGACCCCTCCTCCCTCCTCTCCCCCTGTCCCCAGACCCCTCCTCCCTCCTCTCCCCCTGTCCCCAGACCCCTCCTCCCTCCTCTCCCTCCACTCCCTCTGTCCCCACCACCCCAGTGTGGGCTAGATGGGTCCCTCATTGTGCGCAGTGTGGTTGACCCTGTGGGCCAGACAGTTCTGGGGCTGTGTGTTGAGGTTGAGCAGGCTGGCTGTCTCGTGGTGGGCCATAGCTGGCGTCTCCAGCACGCCTCCGCCTCCACCATCGTGGAGCTCAGTGGTCAGAGTCAATTCGATCTTGGTGAACTCGCTGTCCATCGATTGGGGCGTCTTATCCATGCGCGACGCCATCAGGGCGTTCTGGTACTGCTGACGGGTCACCTGCGGGAGGATAATACAGTTACATGATATCAGGTTATACGATATTACAGTATATTAAATAGCATCCCTGGGCATCAGTTGAACTGGTAGATGTGGATATCTACATGATCATCTTGAATGATAGCATAGCTACATTTCCAACAGAACATTCTTATCCACTTTCTCCTGGTTTCAATCATGTTTCACCAACCGGACACATATATCTCACTAAAGTCACACAGGGTGTGCCTCTGGGCTCCATGCTAGGGCCCCTCTTTTTCATAATCTACATCCTCCCACTTGGACAGATCCTATGCTAGCCAATTCAACCTCAACCTCCACTATTATACAAGCGACACCCAAATGTGACCCGTTTCAGGAAACTAGGCGTATGTCGCGGGTCACTACTTCACAGGACAGCCATTTGAACATAATCTTTTTTTTATTTATCAAAATGTTTTTTTGTTTTTTTTGAAGGAATGCCTTCTGGAACGTGAACTTTCATGTGCCTTAATAACAAACTTGTATGTCATCTGTAAAAACGAATACAATTGTTAAATTGCGAGTCTAGTTGGTTTTGCCACAGAAAAACACAGCAACCGTCCCGCTAGCCATGATTGGCTGAGATAATGAGTGGGCTGGACATGCCGGGGCATGCCATGTAGCACACTTCTGTCTATTTGAGCTGGTCAATATCGGTAGGTAATCATGTCTACCGCTGCTTTAAAAAAAATACATTGTTTAGTAGAACTGCAAAAGTGTTGCTCTCCACTTTCTGGAGGACCGAGTTTTGAAATCATTGGAATTAGAGTAGGATAGCTAAGGAGATGGAGAAAACACCAGTCTCCGGGTTACATCTTCAAACTAAGGGCAACCATGGCATCTGTGACAGGGAGAAGCGTCCAACCATGATGTAAGATAGTTTAGCTAGCTACATTTTCAGATATTACACATTTCTAATTTTGACAGTTGTTTTCATTTCAAGTTGAAGTGTACTGTTAGCTAGATAGCTAACATTACCTGGCTGGTTCGCTACCTAACGTTACGTGTATGATCGTATTATTCGTATCTCAGAGCAATTTGCTTGGCTAGTTATAGCCTAATGTTAGCTAGCTAACATTGAACCTGGTTGGTTAGCTACCTGCAGATTCATGCAAGGTAGTAACGTCATGAGTTGGGATTATGGTTCATTGTTTAGCTAGCTAGCTAGCTACATGTCTTAACAAAAGACTCCACTATGCAAATGTACATTTTAATAGAATGTCACTGTGACAAATGTTAACCAGTTAGCTTGGGTGCTTGACTGCTGTTCTTAGGACAAAACGCTCAGATAAAGAGATGGGTGGAGCTAAAGCTTAAAAGGGTGTGAAGCATGCTGAGTGGGTGTAGACAAAGAAGAGCTCTCCTGTAGGTAGCAAAACATTCAAAGGCCCTTTTCTCAAAAGTGAGTTTACAAGTTTATCAACTTTCAAAGCAAAATTACTTTCCCATTGTTCCTCAAATGCAGCGTATGATATACCATTTTGTAGCTCTATGTCTCTGCTTTTATCCAATGTAAAAAACACAATTTCAAATTTTAAACCATAAGACCGAATCAAGGTGGTTGGTCACAAATGTGTGTGTCTGTGTGTGTGTGTACAGTATGTGCGTGCACACGTGTGTGTAGAAGTGTGTATAGACTCTCCTTGAAATACTGCAGGTCCGACAGCCATAACAGAGTAGTCTGGCATGTCTACAATTGAAGTCCGAAGTTTACATACACTTAGGTTGGAGTCATTAAAACTCGTTTTCAACCACTTCACACATTTCTTGTTAACAAACTATAGTTTAGGACATTTACTTTGTGCATGACACACGTAGTTTACAGACAGATTATTTGACTTATAATTCACTGTATCACAATTCCAGTGGGTCAAAAGTTTACATACACTAAGTTGACTGTGCCTTTAAACAGCTTGGAAAATACCAGAAAATTATGTCATGGCTCTAGAAGCTTCTGATAGACTAATTGACATCATTTGAGTCAATTGGAGGTGTACCTGTGGATGTATTTCATGGCCTACCTTCAAACTCAGTGCCTCTTTGCTTGACATCATGGGAAAATTAAAATAAATCAGCCAAGACCTCAGAAAAACAATTGTAGACCTCCACAAGTCATCCTTGGGAGCAATTTCCAAATGCCTGAAGGTACCACGTTCATCTGTACAAACAATAGTACGCAAGTATAAACACCATGGGACCACGCAGCAGTCATACCGCTCAGGAAGGAGACACGTTCTGTCTCCTAGAGTTGAACGTACTTTGGTGCGAAAAGTGCAAATCAATCCCAGAACAACAGCAAAGGACCTTGTGAAGATGCTGGAGGAAACAGGTACAAAAGTATCTATATCCACAGTAAAACGAGTCCTATATCGACATAACCTGAGAGGCCACTCAGCAAGGAAGAAGCCACTGCTCCAAAACCGCCATAAAAAAGCCAGATTACGGTTTGCAACTGCACATGGGGACAAATATCGTACTTTTTGGAGAAATGTCCTCTGGTCTGATGAAACAAAAATAGAACTGTTTGGCCATAATGACCATTGTTATGTTTGGAGGAAAAAGGGGGAGGCTTGCAAGCCGAAGAACACCATCCCAACTATTAAGCACCAGGGTGGCAGCATCATGTTGTGGGGGTGCTTTGCTGCAGGAGGGACTGGTGCACTTCACAAAATAGATGGCATCATGAGGATGGAAAATTATGTGGATATATTGAAGTAACATTTCAAGACATCAGTCAGGAAGTTAAAGCTTGGTCGCAAATGGGTCTTCCAAATGGACAATGACCCCAAGCATGCTTCCAGAGTTGTGGCAAAATGGCTTAAGGACAACAAAGTAAAGGTATTGGAGTGGCCATCACAAAGCCCTGACCTCAATCCCATAGAACATTTGTGGGCAGAACTGAAAAAGCGTGTGCGAGCAAGGAGGGCTACAAACCTGACTCAGTTACACCTGCTCTGTCAGGAGCAATGGGCCAAAATTCACCCAACTTATTGTGGGAAGCTTGTGGAAGGCTACCCGAAACATTTGACCTAAGTTAATCAATTTAAAGGCAATGCTACCAAATACTAATTGAGTATGTAGACTTCTGACCCACTGGGAATGTGATGAAAGAAATAAAAGCTGAAAGAAATAATTCTCTCTACTATTATTCTGACATTTCACATTCTTAAAATAAAGTGGTGATCCTAACTGACCCAATACAGGGAATTTTTACTCTGATTAAATGTCAGGAATTGTGAAAAACTGAGTTTAAATGTACGTAAACGTCCGACTTCAACTGTATCTGTAGTGTGTGTGTATAGTGTAATGTGTGTGTAGTGTGTGTATGCGTGTCTGTCTGTGTGTGCATCCTGACTATCCTCTCACCTTGATGTACTGCAGGTCAGACACAGCCCTGACAGAGTAGTCTGGCATGTATATCTGTAGGAAGGCATTCAGCTGGTTGTTACTGCTCCCCAGCGTGGGTGTGATGGCATCGATGCGGTCACTCCGGTTCAGGGAGTCTGAGTGGTTCAGGCCAAACGGCCGCGGGGGGGACTTGTTCTCTGCACGGGATAGAGAAGAATAGAAGTTTTCGGCTTCTGTTCACAGCAAATACACATCTGGGGTTGGGGTCGATTCCATGTCTATAACAGTCGATTCAGAAAGTAAACCAAATTCCAATATCCAATTCTACATTTTTCCTCATTGAAAAGCATTGAAGAGACCTGGAATTGACCCCAACCCTGATCTGAGAACAGAATAGAGAACAGAATAAATGCAGAACCCACAGAACATGTCCCACAGACACTGTATATGGGATCCACAATCAGTTATAGCTGTACTGCTGTACCTAACCATAGCTTTGTATAATTTATGTTTGTCATCTAATCTCCATCTACACAAACTGATTGTGTATCATCTATTTACTGAATTCTACACAGAATGAAAAGCTATTTCTTTAATTGAATGATTAGGTAACATATAGGCCAAGAATCCTTGGTGCAATGTATGGAAATCTAATATACATTTTAAGTCCTCCCATTAGGGGGGTGGGCTTTGCTTCACAGGTTTTGAGTTGGTGGTCTAGAGTGATGCCGCTTTTTTCCCACTTCTCAAATTAGAATACTTTCTCTTTATTTTAATTAAACTCAGCTTATGTTTTCCACTTCTTAAAAAGCAGACGAGAGAAAAACCACACAACCAAGTGGAAAAGACCTGGGCTTCCAGAGAGCTGGGGCGTTAATGCTTACTACTCTGGCTGGAATGTATGTAATCCTGAGTTTGGATGTCTGCATAAAGCAGTGTGGTCCCACGCAGTAGGCCAAGGCCCAGGCAGTAGGCCCAGACCCACGCAGTAGGCCAAGTCCCAGGCATGTGAACCCTGGGAGATTAGTACTCTACTTTCTCGGGGCCGACGGGGGACGGTAGGGGATGGAGGGATGGAGTGGAAGAGAGTGGAGTGGGACAAGGGGGAAAAGAAGGAGGAGGGAATTTAGTAAATATGGGGTGGATCAGAGGCTTGAGCTGTGTGTGTGTGTGTGTGTGTGTGTGTGTGTGTGTGTGTGTGTGTGTGTGTGTGTGTGTGTGTGTGTGTGTGTGTGTGTGTGTGTGTGTGTGTGTGTGTGTGTGTGTGTGTGTGTTTGCAGAATGTGTGTGTGTGCTGCAGTCAGCGGCCCTGCAGGGGGCTGTAACTCATAGCCTTGTTTATGGAGTCAGAGGGTTAAGGGGCTAGAGGGGTGGAGCCTGTCTCTAGTGGCGGCTATGCCTCACTCTGGGGGCCTCTACTACTCTATTCACTGGCTGAGTTATGGCACTGGTTACCACACACACACACACACACACACACACACACACACACACACACACACACACACACACACACACACACACACACAGGGGAATGGACGCTTCACACGCACAGTACACAGTAACATACATCCTTCAGAGTTCAAAACAATAGGTAAGTACCGCCTTGTTAAACGTCCATGCAAAACAACATTTAATATGCAAAGCAAACGTAAGGACAGCGTAAGTAGGAAATGCATATTAATACACAAACATGCAAAGTATTCTTGCGATGTGGCACAAGAGAATTCCACTCTCAAAGAATTGAAGCTCATGAGCAACAGGACCAGAATTCATTACTATGTCCACAACACACCATGCAGTTATAATACTGGTAAATATCCAGGCTTAGGTGAAGTGTACACTCATCCCAATGGGAAGAGTTATATTAGATGTGAGGAGAGATGGAGATAGAGGGATAGGGGGATGGACAGACAGACAGACAGACAGGTTGACAGACAGACAGGCAGACAGGAAAGAGAGGGCTACCATACCTGGAGATCCTGCTAGGGACTCAGCCCTACTGACAACGAAGGTACGAGACAGGGAGAGAGGGACTGGCGAAGAGAGATGGACGACAGAGAGGGGAGACACACGGAAAAATCCATCACCAAAGCCCACAAATGAAATAATTGTATAACGTTACCGTCGTACACCGTGTCCTGAAAAACAACCAACGTGCCATCCAAGCACATTGAAAGAGGGTCTGTGATAAAATATGACAAAATACACCATCTCATAAGCATGTACTCTATGTTCCATAAACCAAACTAGAGTGACAACTTTTTGATGAGGAGGGTGTAATTCTGCCCTCTCACCAGCAGGTGTCTCTGAGATCCTACTAGCGCCTGACTGGAAGTTTGTGAATGAACTGAGAAAATACAGAGGCTGCATCACAAAAAATGTGTCATACCTTATTTCAATATGAGTCAATTCACTTGGTTACTGATAAACTGTTTCTTTACAATTTGTAAACCAGTCATCCTGAACCTAGCCCATGTCTCAATAGCTGCCGATGGATGATGGGTAGGAGGGAATTGGGGAAATCTGATATATACATGGTAGGTCCCTATAGGCTACAATGTAGTATTTTTGTAAAGTAGTTTTATACAGGGACGTAGGGTTCTGGACAAAAGTGTTGTGTACTGCAGTGAATATTTATAGGACGTGATTTTAGACACAGCCATTGAGACGTCGGTATACAAGGAAGTCTTACCTGGAGAGGTGGTGAGAGCCATCATCCCATAGGAGGAGAACGCTCCTGCTTCAAACTTCATCCCTTCCTTCCCTGCCTCCACCTCCACCTTCCCCTGCAGAGGAACACAACACACTTTCCGTAAGAGTCTGAAGAAGACTCAGATCAGTTGAGAAGTACTGCAGGGTATAGAGGGTGATCATCAGCTACAGTAAATTCACTGTGTTTTGGTTTTAGCAGCATTTTGTTTGTTGAGGGCATTGACTGAACCGCGTAACATTTCAGAATTCACACCTCAAACAATATTCCCGACAAATCTCTCCTTCGCAGTGAGATTACTATCTACTTCACGTTCTTTTAAAGGCCCAGTGCGTTCAGTTTTTCCTGTGTTTTGTATCATATTGTACAACAGCTGATGAAACTGTGATCAGTGTTATTTCCTGATAGTTACTGGTAGAGAAAATAATCTCATCAGCAGGTTTAGCATGGGTGGAGTTTCGGCTTGCCTGGTTACGGCACCAGGCGGTAAATAAGTTAATAGACCAATAACAAAGAGAGTTCAAACCTCTCTGCCAATAACAGCTCGTTTTTTGTTTTCAGGTGCCCTCCCCCTCCCCACTCAGACCACTCCCAGACCGTCCTAGAAACATTCTTGATTGAGAATTTTTTCTTTTGCAAAGAAGTTATTTTTATTTTTACAATTTTAATGGAAAACTGTTATAGCATGATACTTAATTGTTACCCAGAAATGATTTGATATTGATATAAAAATTGACTTTTAAGTCCACAAAGTAAATTTCCTATTTGCATGCGGCAACATTTCAGCCAATCCATCTGTAACACTTTCTCTTAAAGATTAAATACCCAATGCAGATGTGTTTATCTCAATATCAAATCATTTCTTGTTAACAATTAAGTACCTTACTGTGATTGTTTTCAATTAAAATGGTCAAAAAGAAACAAAAGTAGCTTCTTAGCAAAGAGCAATTTCTCAAGAATTTAGCTTGGACTGTCTGGGAGCGGTCTGAGTGGGGAGGGGAAAACTGAAAACTAGCTGTTAATTGGCAGAGAGGTTTGGATCTCTCTTTCTTATTGGGCTATTAACTAATTTACCGCCTGATGATGTCACCAGTCAGGTCAAAACTCCATCCTACCAAAACAGGCTGACATTTTAGGTGGTCTTTTCAAACAGCGCTTACACTAAAAGGGCATTATCATCATTTTCACAATTTCACTGTATTTTTCCAACCTCATAGTGCGGAAATATATATAAAATACAGAAAATTCACTTTTTTTGACTGCACTGGGCCTTTAAAACAGGTACTTGCAGCATCACTTCCGACTTACATCACCCTCATGTTGCCACCCTGACTCGAGGGCAAATCTCACTCTTGTTTATAACTCGTGGAAAATCCCCTTGCTTTGTTTAATAGCTGCCAATCCCCTTCCTGGCCTACACTCTGAGGAAAAGGGTTCCAGAAGATTATTTAGCTATCCCCATATGAGAACCCTTTTTGGTTTCAGGTACAAACTATTTTTGGTTTCAGGTAGAACCCTCTGTGGAAAGGGTTTTACATGGAAGTAAAAAGGGTTCTACCTGGAACCAAAAAGGGTTCGTCAAAGGGTTCTCCTATAGGGACAGCCGAAGAACCGCTTAGGTTCTAGATAACACTTTTTTTCCTAAAGCCTCTTTTATACCTGGTTCTAACATGCGTCCGTCCTGATCTTGTCAACATTCTGATTGTGCCCACATTTGTCGACAGGTGTAGACAATCAAAAGACGCATTGTGAAGTGATTGTGATTGGACCTTCCTGACCACCGGAGGAAGTCAAAGACGCATCTTGTACGGATATCCTTGAAGTGTATAAAGGAATCCTCACCATGAAAGCTTAGAAGTTTGTCCAACGTCACGGTTGTCCCGTCCTCTCAAAAAATAAATCGCACTGGTCTGTTGAGGTAGTAATTATGGGCAACGATACCTCGACAATTCCTACAGAATTAACATCATGGACTTCATTAGAAACTAACTGCCTACTGGAGTGGGAGTGGGAACAGGAAACCCCAATGCCCATTTTATTCAGTGCCGGACAAGGTATTGGGCTGTAATGATGAGTATAAAAAGTTAGCTGTTTTCTGTCGATTTATACAGCTCATGTCGTAAGGGGAGGTTCAAGTCAGGTTGGATAATTTTGCATCGAGGGAGGGACGAGGGAATCTGGTCACAATACGGACGTAGTGGGCAGATAACAGACACATTTTACTACCATGTGTAGACGCAACAAATCTCCATCTAGATCGGATGATGACAACTACATGTTAATGCAAGGTGTAACCACAGCTGAAGAGTGTAGTGACCGTCGCCCAATAGCATGGCTCATTTCTGACCTGGCCCGATAGTGTGGCCCATTACTGACCTGGCCCGAAAGTGTGGCCCATTTCTGACCTGGCCCGATAGTATGGCCCATTACTGACCTGGCCCGATAGTGTGGCCCATTTCTGACCTGGCCCGATAGTGTGGCCCATTACTGACCTGGCCCGATAGTGTGGCCCATTTCTGACCTGGCCCGATAGTGTGGTCCATTACTGACCTGGCCCGATAGCGTGGCCCCCTCTACATTTGTCATTGCTGTCATTGTACAACTACATACAGCATCACAATCACTGCAAGTAAAATATCTGCTATCTGCAAAATCAGTGTTTGCGAGTGCAAAAAAGACAAATACAACAGTTAAGTGATTGTAGTGTTGTATCTTCCTGGTTCTGGTCCAATAGCGTGGCCCCGTACTAACCCCTGGCCCAATGGCGTGGCTCGGTACTGACCTGCAGGATGAGTATGAAGTAGTCCACAGGCTTGTTCCTGTGGAAGAGGTAGTGCTCCGGTGCTCTCTTGTTCTTCTCGTCGTACTTCAGCTCCTGGATCACGTTGGGGTGTTTGAGCAGACGCAGCAGGATCTTCTCTGACATCTGCACCGGCCCGAACGACTCCACCTCTGGAGATAGTCAGAGAGCGAGAGAGAGCGAGAGAGAGAGGGGAGAGAGAGAGGGGAGAGAGTCAGAGAAAGAGAGATGGAGAGAGACATAATTTAAGAACAAATTGACCAATATAGTAAGATACAACATTGTACAAGACAATATTATGCAGTGGTAAGACACAAGACGTTGTGATGTAATACCCTACAATACCATATCAGCAATAGAATTCCATGTAAAAACACTCTCTTGCCTTTACCATATCACCTCATTATCACCTTATCTACGGTAAATTAACTATAATCACGCGTATTGCACACAGGCTCAACCTGATTCTCCCCATACTCTATCATTATTCTCATTGGTCAAGGCAAAAAAGGTTAACCAATCGTGCCCCTGACACCAGAGTGTGGTGATATGTCTCAGTTGGCAGCTTGCTCCACCACACTACGGTAGGGACTGGCCCTGCTAATAGCCAAAGTTCCTTTAGAGGGGACAGCGGGGCCACAGCTTTAAGTGATGCTTAGCAGCTCGCTAGGTCAAAGTTCTCACCAAATCCCCTACAAATGCAACATATTTGAATCACCTGTGCTCTACTACTAGTAGCTAGCTGGGACATTCCACGGTGGTTCTGGTTGTACGTTCCATGGGATTGTTCTAATAGTATTTCAAATCTTTTAAACACTTGGCACCACAGCCATACATTGATCTGGATCTAATGTTCTGCTTTGAGCTTGAGCCTGTTTGTTTTAGCCTGTTTGCTTTAGCCTGCCTGAAGTGCCAGATGGGATGGGGTTTGCACTTTGGGGACTATTCCATTCAACCCATTGCCCTAGGCAAGCTCAATCAAGCACATCTCAATCAAGAATTTCAAACATATGTGAATGCAGGTCTGACATGCAGACATGTAGACATGCTTTCTGGGAGAACCCCAGCAATCAGCCAAACTGTCGAAAGTGATGTCATCGTGAAAGTAGTGTAACCAAATTGTGATGTGTGTTCCAAGCTAAATGCTAAATGCTACAGTCTCCCAACCGCTGAGAACATGACACGCAAGCAAATAGTCGGCCATGTTTTCAGACTGAGCCATATAAAGTCTGTGCAGACATCTCATGCCGCGCTCCCCAGAGGCATAGTGTCTCCTCTCCTCTCAGACAATCACCCACGTGTACATCACAAACACACACACACACACACACACACACACACACACACACACACACACACACACACACACACACACACACACACACACACACACACACACACACACACACACGTACGTCTCAAACACACGCTCTCGCCACACACACACACACACACACACACACACACACACACACACACACACACACACACACACACACACACACACACACACACACACACACGTCTCAAACACACGCTCTCGCCACACACACACACACACACACACACATTCACTTGTCGCAAACACACACACAAACACACACTCTCGCCCTCTCCACACACACACACTTGTTCCACAGTCAGGGTTCTGAGGGCACACTGGGGGAAGTCAAGCAGCAACGCAGTGTGCACACTTGCCTGTTGCTAGGTAACGCAGGGTTGCCAGCAGAAGCTGAGGTGATATTTTAACCTTCATTTCACTGTCGTTGGGCTTGAAGGCTGAGAAATCCTGCTTCCGCTCACGATGGGTGATTTTCTTCTTCGTTTTGTTGTCAGCTGAGGGGAGAAAGAATTGGGGAATGGGAGGAAAGGGGAGAAATTGTAAGCTGACATTGATAGTGCATTTCCTAGGTACAAGGGTGAATAAACTTTAGTTACTCAAAGGAATTTTTTTTCAAGCAAATATGTTCTTTCCCTATGGACAATGTATGTACAAATTTAAAATGCAAAAAATGGGGGAAACACAGAGTTGCTGTTGAAACATTACTGGACATAACATTAAAACAATATAAAATGCCTGGAAGCTAAACCTTTGCGGTAGAACGTTACATTACAGCAGATAATACAGTCGTACTAGTCTGGTAACAGGTTCAAGTTACTCAAAATAAAAACATTGATACCACTTCATTTCAGTAAAATGTGTGTGAAGTAAATCGTTTGGGCACCTACTGTACAAGTCTGTCTCATCCAGGATCTCTGACTTGATGATTTCCTCGATGATGTCCTCCAGGGTGACGATGCCCAGGACCTCGTAGAAGGGGTCCCCCTCACCCTCGTTGTTCACCCTCTGAACTATGGCCAGGTGGGATTTACCTAACACACACACACACGCAGAGAAGGAGAGATAGAGAGACAGAGATAGAGAGAGATAGAGCGATAGAACACACATTTAAGAGGTTGTAAAGTTTGGGTCATAGTGATAAAGTGCAGCAAGAGCCTCTGTGTCCAACGCTATAAAGGTCAACTTATGAGCAGTGTGGTCTTTTTGAACACTCAGTGGATAGAGGTCAAGTACTCTCTGTTCATGCAATATATCACTAATTATAAACCGGGTGGTTCGAGGCCTGAATGCTGATTGGCTGAAAGTATGACAAAAAACATTTTTTTTTACATTGTTAAACAGTTTATAACAGCAATAAGGCATCTCAGAGGTGTGTAGTATATGGCCAGTATTCCTCGTACTGTATCCAGGTACTCTGTGTTCCGTCGTGCAAAAGAACAGCCCTTGGCAGTGGTATTTTGGCAACATAACACACCTCCACAGGCCTTATTGCTTAATGATACATTGCATAAAGTAATAAAGCACACATCATACATCACACATCATACATCATCATACATCATATCCCAGATTTCACATCTGGGATATTTCATCAGGGCATATACAGTGCATTCGGAAAGTATTCAGACCCCTTCATTTTTCCACATTTTGTTAGTTACAGCCTTAATATAAAATTGATTCAATATTCTTTTCCCCTCATCAATGTACACCCAATACCCCATAACGACAAAGTTAAAACAGGTTTTAAAAAACAGAAATAACTAATTTACATAAGTATTCAGACCATTTGCTATGAGACTCAAAATTGAGCATCCTGTTTCCATTGATCATCCTTTAAATGTTTCTACAACTTGATTTGAGTCCACCTGTGGTAAATTCAATTGATTGGACATGATGTGGAAAGGCACACACCTGTCTATATAAGGTCCCACAGTTGACAGTGCATATCAGAGCAAAAACCAAGCCATGAGGTTGAAGGAATTGTCCATAGAGTTCAGAGACAGGATTGTGTCGAGGCACAGATCTTGGGAAGGGTACCAAAAATGTCCTGCAGCATTGAAGGTTCCCAAGAACACAGTGGCCTCCATCATTCTTAAATGTAAGAAGTTTGGAACCACCGAGACTCTTCCTAGAGCTGGTCACCTGGCCAAAGTGAGCAATCAGGGGAGAAGGGCCTTGGTCAGGGAGGTAACCAATAACCTGATGTGGGGATGGGAGAACCTTCCAGAAGGACAACCATCTCTGTAGCACTCCACCAATCAGGCCTTAATGGTAGAGTGGCCAGACGGAAGCCAATCCTCAGTAAAAGGCACATGACAGCCCGCTTGGAGTTTGCCAAAACCTAAAGGAATCTCAGACCATGAGAAACAAGATTTTCTGGTCTGATGAAACCAAGATTGAACTCTTTGGCCTGAATGCCAATCGACATATATGGAGGAAACCTGGCGCCATCCCTACAGTGAAGCATGGTGGTGTCAGCATCAAGCTGTGGGGATGTTTTTCAGCGGAATGGGACTGGGAGACTAGTCAAGATCGAGGCAAAGATGAACAGAGCAAAGTACAGAGAGCTCCTTGATGAAAACCTGCTCAGACTGGGGCAAAGTTTCACCTTCCAACAGGACAATGACCCTAAGCACACAGCCAAGAGAACACAGGAGTGGCTTCGGGACAATTCTCTGAATGTCCTTGAGTGGCCCAGCCAGAGCCCGGACTTTAACCCGATCGAACATCTCTGGAGAGACCTGAGAATAGCTGTGCAGCGACGCTCCCCATCCAACCTGACAGAGTTTGAGAGGATCTGCAGAGAAGAATGAGAGAAACTCCCCAAATACAGGTGTGCCAAGCTTGTAGCGTCATACCCAAGAAGACTCAAGGCTTAAATCGCTGCCAAATGTGCTTCAACAAAGTACTGAGCAAAGGGTCTGAATACTTATACAAATGACAAATAGTAAATTTTTTTATTGTATTTTTTATTTTACCATATAATACGTATGAACATACTGGGTATATGCTTTGAGGTTTGCAACTTAATAAAAGCTTGCAGAAAGTAACAGTGAGTAAGTTAGTAACACTAGTAACACAGTAGTAACAGTAACATAGTAACACTAGTAATACAGTAGTAACAGTGAGACAGTAACACTAGTAATACAGTAGTGAAAGTAACATAGTAACACTAGTAATACAGTAGTAACAGTGAGATGGTAACACTAGTAATACAGTACTAACAGTGAGACAGTAACACTAGTAATACAGTAGTAACAGTGAGACAGTAACACTAGTAATACAGTAGTAACAGTGAGATGGTAACACTAGTAATACAGTAGTAACAGTGAGATGGTAACACTAGTAATACAGTAGTAACAGTGAGATGGTAACACTAGTAATACAGTAGCAACAGTGAGATAGTAACACTAGTAATACAGTAGTAACAGTGAGATGGTAACACTAGTAATACAGTAGTAACAGTGAGATGGTAACACTAGTAATACAGTAGTAACAGTGAGACAGAAACACTAGTAATACAGTAGTGACAGTAACATAGTAACAGTAGTAATACAGTAGTAACAGTAACATAGTAACACTAGCAATACAGTAGTAACAGTGAGATGGTAACACTAGTAATACAGTAGTAACAGTAACATAGTAACACTAGCAATACAGTAGAAACAGTGAGATAGTAACACTAGTAATACAGTAGTAACAGTGAGACAGTAACACTAGTAATACAGTAGTAACAGTGAGATAGTAACACTAGTAATACAGTAGTAACAGTGAGATGGTAACACTAGTAATACAGTAGTAACAGTGAGATGGTAACACTAGTAATACAGTAGTAACAGTGAGATGGTAACACTAGTAATACAGTAGTAAAAGTGAGATGGTAACACTAGTAATACAGTAGTAACAGTGAGATAGTAACACTAGTAATACAGTAGTAACAGTGAGATGGTAACACTAGTAATACAGTAGTAACAGTGAGATGGTAACACTAGTAATACAGTAGTAACAGTGAGATGGTAACACTAGTAATACAGTGAGATAGTAACACTAGTAATACAGTAGTAACAGTGAGAGTGAGATGGTAACACTAGTAATACAGTAGTAACAGTGAGATAGTAACACTAGCAATACAGTAGTAAAAGTGAGACAGTAACACTAGTAATACAGTAGTAACAGTGAGATGGTAACACTAGTAATACAGTAGTAACAGTGAGATGGTAACGCTAGTAATACAGTAGTAACAGTGAGACGGTAACACTAGTAATACTGTAGTAACAGTGAGACGGTAACACTAGTAATACAGTAGTAACAGTGAGATGGTAACACTAGTAATACAGTAGAAACAGTGAGATGGTAACACTAGTAATACAGTAGTAACAGTGAGATAGTAACACTAGTAATACAGTAGTAACAGTGAGATGGTAACACTAGTAATACAGTAGTAACAGTGAGATAGTAACACTAGTAATACAGTAGTAACAGTGAGATGGTAACACTAGTAATACAGTAGTAACAGTGAGATGGTAACACTAGTAATACAGTAGTAACAGTGAGATGGTAACACTAGTAATACAGTAGTAACAGTGAGACAGTAACACTAGTAATACAGTAGTAACAGTGAGATAGTAACACTAGTAATACAGTAGTAACAGTGAGACAGTAACACTAGTAATACAGTAGTAACAGTGAGATGGTAACACTAGTAATACAGTAGTAACAGTGAGATGGTAACACTAGTAATACAGTAGTAACAGTGAGATGGTAACACTAGCAATACAGTAGTAACAGTGAGATGGTAACACTAGTAATACAGTAGTAACAGTGAGATGGTAACACTAGTAATACAGTAGTAACAGTGAGATGGTAACACTAGTAATACAGTAGTAACAGTGAGATAGTAACACTAGTAATACAGCAGTAACAGTGAGACAGTAACACTAGTAATACAGTAGTAACAGTGAGATGGTAACACTAGTAATACAGTAGTAACAGTGAGACAGTAACACTAGTAATACAGTAGTAACAGTGAGATGGTAACACTAGTAATACAGTAGTAACAGTGAGATGGTAACACTAGTAATACAGTAGTAACAGTGAGATGGTAACACTAGTAATACAGTAGTAACAGTGAGATAGTAACACTAGTAATACAGTAGTAACAGTGAGATGGTAACACTAGTAATACAGTAGTAACAGTGAGATGGTAACACTAGTAATACAGTGAGATAGTAACACTAGTAATACAGTAGTAACAGTGAGAGTGAGATGGTAACACTAGTAATACAGTAGTAACAGTGAGATAGTAACACTAGCAATACAGTAGTAACAGTGAGACAGTAACACTAGTAATACAGTAGTAACAGTGAGATGGTAACACTAGTAATACAGTAGTAACAGTGAGATGGTAACGCTAGTAATACAGTAGTAACAGTGAGATGGTAACACTAGTAATACTGTAGTAACAGTGAGACGGTAACACTAGTAATACAGTAGTAACAGTGAGATGGTAACACTAGTAATACAGTAGTAACAGTGAGATGGTAACACTAGTAATACAGTAGTAACAGTGAGATGGTAACACTAGTAATACAGTAGTAACAGTGAGATGGTAACACTAGTAATACAGTAGTAACAGTGAGATAGTAACACTAGTAATACAGTAGTAACAGTGAGATGGTAACACTAGTAATACAGTAGTAACAGTGAGATGGTAACACTAGTAATACAGTAGTAACAGTGAGATGGTAACACTAGTAATACAGTAGTAACAGTGAGACAGTAACACTAGTAATACAGTAGTAACAGTGAGATAGTAACACTAGTAATACAGTAGTAACAGTGAGACGGTAACACTAGTAATACAGTAGTAACAGTGAGATGGTAACACTAGTAATACAGTAGTAACAGTGAGATGGTAACACTAGTAATACAGTAGTAACAGTGAGATGGTAACACTAGTAATACAGTAGTAACAGTGAGATGGTAACACTAGTAATACAGTAGTAACAGTGAGATGGTAACACTAGTAATACAGTAGTAACAGTGAGATAGTAACACTAGTAATACAGCAGTAACAGTGAGACAGTAACACTAGTAATACAGTAGTAACAGTGAGATGGTAACACTTGTAATACAGTAGTAAGAGTGAGACAGTAACACTAGTAATACAGTAGTAACAGTGAGATGGTAACACTAGTAATACAGTAGTAACAGTGAGATGGTAACACTAGTATTACAGTAGTAACAGTGAGATGGTAACACTAGTAATACAGTAGTAACAGTGAGATAGTAACACTAGTAATACAGTAGTAACAGTGAGATGGTAACACTAGTAATACAGTAGTAACAGTGAGATGGTAACACTAGTAATACAGTAGTAACAGTGAGATGGTAACACTAGTAATACAGTAGTAACAGTGAGACAGTAACACTAGTAATACAGTAGTAACAGTGAGATAGTAACACTAGTAATACAGTAGTAACAGTGAGACAGTAACACTAGTAATACAGTAGTAACAGTGAGATGGTAACACTAGTAATACAGTAGTAACAGTGAGATGGTAACACTAGTAATACAGTAGTAACAGTGAGATGGTAACACTAGCAATACAGTAGTAACAGTGAGATGGTAACACTAGTAATACAGTAGTAACAGTGAGATGGTAACACTAGTAATACAGTAGTAACAGTGAGATGGTAACACTAGTAATACAGTAGTAACAGTGAGATAGTAACACTAGTAATACAGCAGTAACAGTGAGACAGTAACACTAGTAATACAGTAGTAACAGTGAGATGGTAACACTAGTAATACAGTAGTAACAGTGAGACAGTAACACTAGTAATACAGTAGTAACAGTGAGATGGTAACACTAGTAATACAGTAGTAACAGTGAGATGGTAACACTAGTAATACAGTAGTAACAGTGAGATGGTAACACTAGTAATACAGTAGTAACAGTGAGATAGTAACACTAGTAATACAGTAGTAACAGTGAGATGGTAACACTAGTAATACAGTAGTAACAGTGAGATGGTAACACTAGTAATACAGTGAGATAGTAACACTAGTAATACAGTAGTAACAGTGAGAGTGAGATGGTAACACTAGTAATACAGTGGTAACAGTGAGATAGTAACACTAGCAATACAGTAGTAACAGTGAGACGGTAACACTAGTAATACAGTAGTAACAGTGAGATGGTAACACTAGTAATACAGTAGTAACAGTGAGATGGTAACGCTAGTAATACAGTAGTAACAGTGAGATGGTAACACTAGTAATACTGTAGTAACAGTGAGACGGTAACACTAGTAATACAGTAGTAACAGTGAGATGGTAACACTAGTAATACAGTAGTAACAGTGAGATGGTAACACTAGTAATACAGTAGTAACAGTGAGATGGTAACACTAGTAATACAGTAGTAACAGTGAGATGGTAACACTAGTAATACAGTAGTAACAGTGAGATGGTAACACTAGTAATACAGTAGTAACAGTGAGATGGTAACACTAGTAATACAGTAGTAACAGTGAGATGGTAACACTAGTAATACAGTAGTAACAGTGAGACGGTAACACTAGTAATACAGTAGTAACAGTGAGATAGTAACACTAGTAATACAGTAGTAACAGTGAGACGGTAACACTAGTAATACAGTAGTAACAGTGAGATGGTAACACTAGTAATACAGTAGTAACAGTGAGATGGTAACACTAGTAATACAGTAGTAACAGTGAGATGGTAACACTAGTAATACAGTAGTAACAGTGAGATGGTAACACTAGTAATACAGTAGTAACAGTGAGATGGTAACACTAGTAATACAGTAGTAACAGTGAGATAGTAACACTAGTAATACAGCAGTAACAGTGAGACGGTAACACTAGTAATACAGTAGTAACAGTGAGATGGTAACACTTGTAATACAGTAGTAACAGTGAGACGGTAACACTAGTAATACAGTAGTAACAGTGAGATGGTAACACTAGTAATACAGTAGTAACAGTGAGACGGTAACACTAGTAATACAGTAGTAACAGTGAGATGGTAACACTAGTAATACAGTAGTAACAGTGAGATGGTAACACTAGTAATACAGTAGTAACAGTGAGATGGTAACACTAGTAATACAGTAGTAACAGTGAGATGGTAACACTAGTAATACAGTAGTAACAGTGAGATAGTAACACTAGTAATACAGTAGTAACAGTGAGATGGTAACACTAGTAATACAGTAGTAACAGTGAGATGGTAACACTAGTAATACAGTAGTAACAGTGAGATGGTAACACTAGTAATACAGTAGTAACAGTGAGATGGTAACACTAGTAATACAGCAGTAACAGTGAGATGGTAACACTAGTAATACAGTAGTAACAGTGAGATGGTAACATAGTAATACAGCAGTAACAGTAACATAGTAACACTAGTAATACAGTAGTAACAGTGAGATGGTAACACTAGTAATACAGTAGTAACAGTGAGATGGTAACAGTAGTAATACAGTAGTAACAGTGAGACAGTAACACTAGTAATACAGTAGTAACAGTGAGATGGTAACACTAGTAATACAGTAGTAACAGTGAGATGGTAACACTAGTAATACAGTAGTAACAGTGAGATGGTAACACTAGTAATACTGTAGTAACAGTGAGACAGTAACACTAGTAATACAGTAGTAACAGTGAGATGGTAACACTAGTAATACAGTAGTAACAGTGAGACAGTAACACTAGTAATACAGTAGTAACAGTGAGATGGTAACACTAGTAATACAGTAGTAACAGTGAGATAGTAACACTAGTAATACAGTAGTAACAGTGAGATGGTAACACTAGTAATACAGTAGTAACAGTGAGATGGTAACACTAGTAATACAGTAGTAACAGTGAGATGGTAACACTAGTAATACAGTAGTAACAGTGAGATGGTAACACTAGTAATACAGTAGTAACAGTGAGATGGTAACACTAGTAATACAGTAGTAACAGTGAGATGGTAACACTAGTAATACAGTAGTAACAGTGAGATGGTAACACTAGTAATACAGTAGTAACAGTGAGATGGTAACACTAGTAATACAGTAGTAACAGTGAGATGGTAACATAGTAATACAGCAGTAACAGTAACATAGTAACACTAGTAATACAGTAGTAACAGTGAGATGGTAACACTAGTAATACAGTAGTAACAGTGAGATAGTAACACTAGTAATACAGTAGTAACAGTGAGATGGTAACACTAGTAATACAGTAGTAACAGTGAGATAGTAACATAGTAATACAGTAGTAACAGTGAGATGGTAACACTAGTAATACAGTAGTAACAGTGAGACAGTAACACTAGTAATACAGTAGTAACAGTGAGATGGTAACACTAGTAATACAGTAGTAACAGTGAGATGGTAACACTAGTAATACAGTAGTAACAGTGAGATGGTA
This sequence comes from Salmo trutta, assembly GCF_901001165.1. Classification (NCBI taxonomy): domain Eukaryota; kingdom Metazoa; phylum Chordata; class Actinopteri; order Salmoniformes; family Salmonidae; genus Salmo; species Salmo trutta. Next base: position 8,195,835 of record NC_042994.1, read on the forward strand.
ACACTAGTAATACAGTAGTAACAGTGAGATGGTAACACTAGTAATACAGTAGTAACAGTGAGACAGTAACACTAGTAATACAGTAGTAACAGTGAGATGGTAACACTAGTAATACAGTAGTACCAGTGAGATGGTAACACTAGTAATACAGTAGTAACAGTGAGATAGTAACACTAGTAATACAGTAGTAACAGTGAGACAGTAACACTAGTAATACAGTAGTAACAGTGAGATAGTAACACTAGTAATACAGTAGTAACAGTAGCCTACTGTGATGCTGTACCATGACATGATATCAAGCTCTTGGCCTATAACGTGACTGTATTGATCTGTATCAATCAGTATAAAATAAGAAACAATGTTCTACTGTCTGGCACACAGCATTAACAATCATTCCATTGGTCATCTGATGGAAAGAAACCTTCACCCACATCTGCTTTCCCAGGACCCTCTACTACACAGCCACTGTCTGCAAAAACCCCTCCATGCAAAATACTGTCAACCAAAACGCTAAACAAATTCTTTGCCTTTTCTCAGCGAGTGATCATTTAAAAGGAATTTTCCAGAGGAGGCCCGGCCCGGGCTAATATTAGCCCAGAAAATGAAGTTTCCGTTCCCGCCCTCCCGGGTGATATTCTCACTGACCGAAGCCTACTACTCTGTGATCAGATTGTCTTGGAGCTTGTGGGGTCGTTTAGATGCAGATAGGGCATAGTTTAAATACTAAGGACTCTCTCTCTCTCTCCCTCTCTCACTCTGGTCCCTCAATGGGGTAAATGGATCCAGTCAAGTACTTCAGCAACAATCACTCTACACTGTGTTACTCTGAGCACCTGAGGTAGTTGGAAAACAGAACGGTTCCATGTTGATCAGAGGGAAAGCACTCCAAATACACAGGTGTTGCAGGTCGAGTAGAAACCAGCCCTGGAATGTGTGTTATCGTAGCCCTTTCCTGCAGTCAAATGACCTACTAATCTCATTGTGGAATGCTATTAATATTTCTCTTCATTATAAAAATTAAAAAAGCAGAAAATATGGTGTTTCTATGTCAAACAGTTGTGTTATATACTGAACAAAAATATAAACGCAACATGTAAAGTGTTGGTTCCATGTTTCATAAAAGTTTGCAGAAATGTTCCATACGCACAAAAAGCTGATTTCTTTCACATCTTGTGCACAAATTTGTTTACATCCCTGTTAGTGAGCATTTCTCCTTTAACAAAATAATCCATCCACCTGACAGGTGTGGCATATCAAGAAGCTGATTAAACAGCACGATCATTACACAGGTGCACCTTGTGCTGGGGGAAATAAAAGGCCACTCTAAAATGCGCAGTTTTGCCACACAACGCCATGCCACAGATTCCTCATGTTTTGAGGGAGCGTGCAAATGGTATGCTGACTGCAGGAATGTCCACCAAAGCTGTTGCCAGAGCATTTAATGCTAATTTCTCTACCATAAGCCGCCTCCAACGTCGTTTTAGAAAATTTGGGAGTAAGTCTAACCAGCTCATAACCGCAGACCACGTGTAACCACGCTAGCCCAGGACCTCAACATCCGGCTTCTTCACCTGCGGGATCGTCTGATAACAGCCACCCAGACATACCAGCCACCCAGACAGCTGACGAAACCAAGGGGTATTTCTGTCTGTAATAAAGCCCTTTTATGGGGAAAAACTCATTCTGATTGGCTTAGCCTGGCTCCCAAGTGGGTGGGCCTACCCATGGCTGCGCCCCTGCCCTGAATGTGAAATCCATAGATTAGGGCCTAATGAATTTATTTCAATTGACTGATTTACTTATATAAACTGTAACTCAAAAAAATCATTGAATGTTGTGTTTATATTTTTGTTCAGTATGTTTCAGTCTTCTTTGATGTGTACAAAGTGTAATATTGGGATGCAAACTCAAAATGTAATAATTTAAATTCTATATCTGACATGGTACAGGTGTCTTCTGTTTTTAAGCCCATAACCATGTGTGTGAGGTGTCTACTTTTGTCTCAAAGTAGATTTGTTTAAGACTACCAAGAAACACTCTGTGTGAGCCTGATTTAGCCCACTGCAGTATTAACCATGCCTTCCCAACACAACACACCAATATAACCCCTGTAAGCCAGATAGATCTAGTTAGGCCAGGTTTAAGGTGACAACACTCAGACAGAGAGAGACACACACACAGTACAGAGAGGGACAGAGACAGAGAGATACGCACACACACACACACCTATACACCACAGGAGGTTGGTGGAACCTTAATTGGGGAGGACGGGCTCGTGGTAATGACTGGAGCGGAATCAGTGGAATGGTAACAAATACATCAAACACCTGGTTTCCAGGTGTTTGATGCCGTTCCATTCTGCTCCGTTACAGACATGATTATGAGCCGTCCTCCCCTCACCAGCCTCCTGTGGTATACACATACACTCCCCTCCATATGTATTTGGACAGTGAAGCTACAATTTATAATTGTATATCTGTACACTTGCATTTTGGGATTTGAGATCAAATGTTTCATATGAGGCGACAGTATAGAACGTCACCTTTTATTTGAGGGTCTTATTCCACATGTTGTTGTGTTACAGCCTGAATTCAACATGGGTTCAATAGCTTTTTTTTTGTCACCCATCTACACACAATACCCCCATAATGACAAAGTGAAAACATGTTTTTAGAAATCTTTGCAGTTTATTGAAAATGAAATACAGAAATATCTCATTGACATAAGTATTCACACATGTTAGCAGCATCACCTTTGGCAGCATTTACAGCTGTGAGTCTTTCTGGGTAAGTCTCTAAGAGTTTTCCACACCTGGATTGTGCAACATTTGCCCATTATTCTTTTCAAATTTCTTCAAGCTCTGTCAAATTGTTGTTAATCATTGCTAGACAACCATTTTTAAGTCTTGCCTTAGATTTTCAAGCGGATTTAAGTCAAAACTGTAACTTGGCCACTGTTGGTAAGCAACTCCAGTGTAGCCTTGTGTTTTAGGTTATTGTCCTGCTGAAAGGTGAATTCATCTCCCAGTGTCTGATAGAAAGTAGACTGAAGCAGGTTTTCCTTTAAGATTTCGTCTGTGCTTAGCTCAATTTAGTAGATTTTTTATCCTGAAAAACTCCCCAGTCCTTAATGATTACAAGCATAGCCATAACATGATGCAGCCACCACTATGCTTGTAAATATGGAGAGTGGTACTCAATAATGTGTTGTATTGGATTTGCCCCAGACATAACACGCTGTATTTAGGACAAAAAGTGAATTGCTTTGTCACATTTTTTAGTATTACTTTACTTAAGTGCCTTGATGCCAACAGAATGCATGTATTGGAATATTTTTTATTCTTCCTTCTTTTCACTCTGTCAATTAGGTTAGTATTGTGGAGTAACTACAATGTTGTTGATCCAACCTCAGTTTTCCCCTATCACAGCCATTAAACTCTGTAACTGTTTTAAAGTCACCATTGGCCTCATTGGTAGAGGCCAATGGCCGGTACAGGCCCGTGACTTACCTTCTGCTTCTTCTTCTCAGAGGTCAATGGTGCATGAAGATCACCACAGGGTTGAATCCGCAGGGGATATTTCACGGATCAAATGGTGTAGTTGAGGGTCATAACTCTTTCGTAACTCATTAACAGTCCTTCTCCACATCACAATTAAGTCGGTAATACTGGTCTATAACGCACACACGAAGTGTCCATGTATGAATTCATAAATAGACACCAACTTAATGTGGTGAAGGACTGTTAATGAGTTACAAAAGAGTTATGATCCTCAACTACACGATTTGATGCATACAATTTACCCTGAGGATTCAACCCTGTGGTGAACTTCAAGCACCATTGACCTCAGTGAGAAGAAGAAGTAGAAGGTACCGTAATTTCCGGACTTTAAGCCGCTACTTTTTTTTCCCACGCATGAAGCTTTCATTAGACCAATGAAATTGCCGAACGGGTTAAGGTCAAACAACTTTTTTGTTTACTGTTCAGATTAAATCGAGCGCTCTCAAACTTCCCATCATTCTGATTACGGTAGTCATTTTGTCACCCTCATCATGGCAAAGACACAGAGAAATGCATATGATGCAGCTTTCAAGTTGAAGGCGATTGATCTGGCTGTTGGAAAAGGAAATAGAGCTGCTGCACGGGAGCTTGGTCTGGAGCAATGACTTTCTTGGTAGGCTACTGTTTACTGCTCATTTTTTATTACAAGCCGTGTTTCGTTGAAGCCTATTTATTTTTGTTACAAGCCGTGTTTCGTTAAAGCCTAATTATTTTTGTTACAAGCCGTGTTTCGTTGAAGCCTATTTATTTTTGTTACAAGCCGTGTTTCGTTAAAGCCTAATTATTTTTGTTACAAGCCGTGTTTCGTTGAAGCCTATTTATTTTTGTTACAAGCCGTGTTTCGTTAAAGCCTAATTATTTTTGTTACAAGCCGTGTTTCGTTAAAGCCTAATTATTTTTGTTACAAGCCGTGTTTCGTTGAAGCCTATTTATTTTTGTTACAAGCCGTGTTTCGTTAAAGCCTATTTATTCTTGTTACAAGCCGTGTTTCGTTAAAGCCTATTTATTTTTGTTACAAGCCGTGTTTCGTTAAAGCCTGTAAAGTTCATTTGTTTCAATGTACCGGTAGGCACCTGCGGCTTATAAACATGTGCGGCTTATTTATGTTAAATAAATAAATAAAAATTAATTCAGTGGGTGCGGCTTAATCAACTTCCAATGTCCTTCAAGAGTTTACTTTACTGTACCTGTATGGTCTAATACTTCAGTAAATTAGACAACAAATGCTAGTGTTGTTCCAATGTAACCAAAAACCTTACATGATAAAGCAGGTTATGACAGTGTATCCACCTAATTGTCAAAAGTGCACAGCCAAACAACGGAAGTGATGGATTCCACTTCCGATTTACTTCCCTGCTGCAGCACGCCGGTGGCAAACTTGACAGAGTTAATTATTCGAAGGAGTTAATTTATAGAGCATAAAAGTAAAGTAAACAAGTATAAATGTATTTTTTTATTTTTATTTAATTCAAGTTCACTAACGTTAGCTATACCTACTGGTAGTTCTGTTGTCAGAGTTAAGGGCCATCCACCAAGCCAATATCTATAACGATAAACTATAGGCTACATAACTATAAACATGTTGGTGAGCATCCACACTAGAGGACAGTATACCGTTCTACAGTCTTACACCTGTCAATCAACTGATCAACGCATCCTACTGCACGCTGTAGGCCTATTAATAAGACACAAGACCATTCAGTCTTTTCAGGGTGTGTTCATTGTCATAGTGACAACTTTCAAATAGCACTTCAATGTACACGTAGGCCTAATGAAAAATGATATAGTAACTCCTATTTAAGTGTAGCAATTCTACAACAAACAACGTTTAGCCTGCATATCTTTTACAGCATCTCATTGCCTCGTTGCTCAAATGGTTTGCAAATAATTTCCATTTTTCTAATGGTTGTCAATTCCTTTGCGTCATCTTTTTCATTCTGCTCATCTCTCTGTCGGTCCAGTGCAACTGTTTAAAATGCATCAGTGCAACAATGTTATCATAATCGGCCAAAAGTGATCACACCAACACACTTTCTCTCCTCAACTCTCCACAAAATGGATTGTCTATGCTGTAGGCCTGTTTTACATTCAGCAATTAATAAAAGCAAGCCTGCTTCTTTCCCCGAAGAGGCTAAACAATATATATAAAGTATGAACGTCCTATAGCTTTTGTAGCCTACAGCACAAAGGGACGTTTGAGTTATTTAGCAGATGCTCTTATCCAGAGCGACATACAGGAGCAATTAGGATTAAGCGCTTTGCGCAAGGGCACATCGACAGATATTTCACCTAGTCGGCTCAGAACTAGCGACACTTTCGGTTACTGGCCCAACGCTCTTAACCGCTAGGCTACCTGCCGCTCAGCTGGAAGGGAGAGGCTAGTGATGTGTAGCCCAAGTAATTAAGCTAAATATTAGCTAGATATTAAGCCATTCATTAGATAAATATTAGCTAGATATTAGGCCATTCATTAGATAAATATTAGCTAGATATTAGGCTATTCATTAGCTAAATATTAGCTAGATATTAGGCAATTCATTAGATAAATATTAGGGCTATAGGCTAAATATTTACATGTCAGGGTGCAAGAAAAAAGGTTAACAGATTATGAAATGTCAGATCTGTGCGTTCCTCCAGGCTGAGCTCTGTGGTCCCGGGGTACGCAAAGCTTCAATATTGATTTGGCCTAGGCCTACGTTTCCAGACAAGATCATTATCACACCTGGGCTACAACAACACAGTGCAATGAGGAGTGTATGATTGTTATGAAGTGAGTACACAATTATTGTCTATAGGCTGTGAACTGCAGTGATATAGGCTAATAACCGCTCAAACGTCCTGTTTTGTTTCATGCCAAAATAACTGCCTACAGCCTAGGCCTGAATATGGAACCATTTGGATCAGTTTGGGTCTATTATCAACAGTTTAGAACAGGGGTGTCAAACTCATTCCATGGAGGGACTAGTGTCTGTAGGTTTTTGTTTTTTCTATTCAATTAAGACCAAGACAACCAGGTGAGGGGAGTTCCTGACTACTCAGTGACCTTAATTCATCAATCAAGTACAAGGGAGGAGCGAAAACCCACACACACTCGGCCCTCCGTGGAATGAGTTAGACACGTGTAGTTAACAAGCACAAGAAAGGTCCATTAGCAGGCCACTCATATGGTGTATTTTGTCAGGATGTAGCCTGTTAAGATAGGCCTACTATAGGAAAATGTATTTATTTTTTTATTTCACCTTTATTTAACCAGGTAAGCTAGTTGAGAACAAGTTCTCATTTACAACTGCGACCTGGCCAAGATAAAGCAAAGCAGTGCGACACAAACAACAACACAGAGTTACACATGGAATAAACAAACGTACAGTCAATAACACAATAGAGAAAAAGTCTATATACAGTGTGTGCAAATGAGGTAGATAAGGGAGGTAAGGCAATAAATAGGCCATAGTGGCAAAATAATTACAATTTAGCAATTAAACACTGGAGTGATAGATGTGCAAAAGATTAATGTGCAAGTAGAGATACTGGGGTGCAAAGGAGCAAAATAAATTAAATAAATAACAGTATAGGGATGAGGTAGTTGGATGGGCTATTTACATACGGGCTATGTATAGGTGCAGTGATCTGTGAGCTGCTCTGACAGCTGGTGCTTAAAGCTAGTGAGGGAGGTAAGAGTCTCCAGCTTCAGAGATTTTTGCAATTCGTTTCAGTCATTGGCAGCAGAGATCTGGAAGGAAAGGCAGCCAAAAGAGGAATTGACTTTGGGGGTGACCAGAGAGATATACCTGCTGGAGCACGTGCTACGGGTGGGTGCTGCTATGGTGACCAGTGAGCTGAGATATAGCGGGGATTTACCTAGCAAAGACTTATAGATGACCTGGAGCCAGTGGGTTTGGCGATGAATTTGAAGCGAGGGCCAGCCAACGAGAGCATACAGGTCGCAGTGGTGGGTAGTATATGGGGCTTTGGTGACAAAACGGATGGCACTGTGATAGACTGCATCCAATTTGCTGATTAGAGTGTTGGAGTCTATTTTGTAAATGACATCGCCGAAGTCAAGGATCGGCAGGATAGTCAGTTTTACGAGGGTATGTTTGGTAGCATGAGTGAAGGATGCTTTGTTGCGAAATAGGAAGCCAATTCTAGATTTAACTTTGAATTGGAGATGTTTGATGTGAGTCTGGAAGGAGAGTTTACAGTCTAACCAGACACCTAGGTATGTGTAGTTGCCCACATATTCTAAGTCAGAACCGTCCAGAGTAGTGATGCTGGACGGGCGGGCAGGTGCGGGCAGCGATCGGTTGAAGAGCATGCATTTCGTTTTACTTGCATTTAAGAGCAGATGGAGGCCACGGGAGGAGAGTTGTATGGCATTGAAGCTCATCTGGAGGTTTGTTAACACAGTGTCCAAAGAAGGGCCAGAAGTAGACAGAATGGTGTAGTCTGCGTAGAGGTGGATCAGAGAATCACCAGCAGCAAGAGCAACATCATTGACGTATACAGAGAAAAGAGTCGGCCCAAAAATGTAACCCTGTGGCACCCCCATAGAGACCGCCAGAGGTCCGGACAACAGGCCCTCCGATTTGACACACTGAACTCTGTCTGAGAAGTTGTTGGTGAACCAAGCGAGTCAGTCATTTGAGAAACCAAGGCTGATGAGTCTACCGATAAGAATGTGGTGATTGACAGAGTCGAAAGCCTTAGCCAGGTCGATGAAAACAGCTGCAGAGTATTGTCTCTTATCGATGGCGGTTATGATATCGTTTAGGACCTTGAGCGTAGCTGAGGTGCACCCATGACCAGCTCTGAAACCAGATTGCATAGCGGAGAAGAACAGGTGGGATTCGAAATGCTCAGTGATCTGTTTGTTAAGTTGGATTTTGAAGACCTTAGAAAGGCAGGGTAGGATAGATATAGGTCTGTAGCAGTTTGGGTCTAGAGGTGTCTCCACCTTTGAAGAGGGGGATGACCACGGCAGCTTTCCAATCTTTGGGGTTCTCAGACGATACAAAAGAGAGGTTGAACAGGCTAGTAATAGGGGTTGCAACAATTGCGGCTGATCATTTTAGAAAGAGAGGGTCCAGATTGTCTAGCCCTGCTGAATTGTAGGGGTCCAAATTTTGCAGCTCTTTCAGAACATCAGCTATCTGGATTTGGGTGAAGGAGAAATAGGGGAGGCTTGGGGGGGGGTGCAGGGGTGTTGACCAGGGTAGGGGTGGCCAGGTGGAAAGCACGGCCAGCCATAGAAAAATGCTTATTGAAATTCTCAATTATTGTGGATTTATCGTTGTGACAGTGTTTCCTAGCCTCAGTGCAGTGGGCAGCTGGGAGGAGGTGCTCTTATTCTCCATGGACTTTACAGTGTCCCAGAACGTTTTGGAGTTTGTGCTACAGGATGCAAATTTCTGTTTGAAAAAGCTAGTCTTTGCTTTCCTAACTGCCTGTGTATTTTGGTTCCTAATTTCCCTGAAAAGTTCCATAATGCCGTACGCCACAGGATGTTTTTGTGCTGGTCAAGGGCAGTCAGGTCTGGAGTGAACCACGGGCTATATCTGTTCCTGGTTCTACATTTTTTGAATGAGGCATGCTTATTTAATTAAGATTGTGAGGAAAGCACTTTTAAAGAATAACCAGGCATCTTCTACTGACGGAATGAGGTCAATATCCTTCCAGGATACCTGGGTCAGGTCGATTAGAAAGGCCTGCTCACTGAAGTGTTTTAGGGAGCGTTTCACAGTGATGAGGGGTGGTCATTTGACCGCAGACCCATTATGGACGCAAGCAATGAGGCAGTGATCGCTGAGATCCTGGTTGAAGACAGCAGAGGTGTATTTGGAGGGCAGGTTGGTTAGGACGATATCTATGAGCGTGCCTGTGTTTAGGGATTTGGGGTTGTGCCTGGTAGGTTCATTGATAATTTGTGTGAGATTGAGGGCATCAAGCTTAGATTGTAGGATGGCTGGGGTGTTAAGCATGTCCCAGTTTAGGTCACCTAACAGCATGAGCTCTGAAGATAGATGGGGGACAATCAATTCACATATGGTGTCCAGGGCACAATGATGAGAGACTTGTTTCTGGAAAGGTGGATTTTTAAAAGTAGAAGCTCAAATTGTTTGGGCACAGACCTGGATAGTAAGACAGATCTCTGCAGGCTATCTCTGCGTAGCCGAGTGATCATAGGGTCCAATGAGTAGCTGGACGGGCAATTCAGACAGCTAGCGGGCCGGGGCTATCAGGCTAGCAGAAGGGCCTTAGAGGGATGTCGCGATGGAAGAAGTCTGTTGTTGTAGCCTCCTCATGCGGTTATGTTGGCAGACCAGTCGTGATGGATCAGCAGGTGTCCGTGTAGTAAAAGGGTCCAGGCCAATTGGCAAAATAGGAATTGTAGCCCAAGAAATTGGCTGATGGACCACTACAGCTAACAGTCCGGTATGCTCTAGATAGCTAGCGGGCCGCGGCTAGCATGCTAGCAGATGGGCATTCAGGGGACGTCGTGACGAAGGAGCCAGTTGAAAAACCTCCTCGGGCGGATTACGTCGGTAGTCCAGTCGTGATGGATCGGCAGGGCTCCGTATCGGCAATAAAAGGGGTCCAGGCCAATTGGAAAAATAGGTATTGTAGCCCAAGGAGTGGCTGATGATCCTCTTCAGCTAGCCGGGAGATGGGCCTAGCATAGGCTAGCTCCAGGCTAATTGGTGAAAATATGGGCTTCTCCTTTCCAACTCCCGCCCGCTCTTAATGCTATAGCACGTAGCCTATTTCACATTCAGCAAGCAAGAGCAAGCGTACATCTCTCCTCCAATAGGCAGTTAGTTAAGAAAATTGAGGCTTGGAGTCTCATGAGCATGTGTTGTAGCCTTTTGTAGCCGGAGTACATGTGTTACATCACCGACAGCCGACTGCAGGCCTCTAGGTATAGAGTTTTTTGAGAGGTTTGCAGGGATAACATTACATCATTACATTACACCTGAAACCCCACCTCTTTAAGGAATACCTGGGATAGGATAAAGTAATCCTTCTAACCCCCCCCCCTTAAAGATTTAGATGCACTATTGTAAAGTGGTTGTTCCACTGGATATCATAAGGTGAATGCACCAATTTGCAAGTCGCTCTGGATAAGAGCGTCTGCTAAATGACTTAAATGTAAATGTAAATCTAATTACAACATTACATCTAGCTGAAATCTGACAGCCTTTTTATTGACCAGCACGGTTGCAAAGAGAGCTGCATTGGGGTCTGTGGCTTTCTCCTCCACCACGTTGATGGTCTCGGACTTTGGCCCTAGTGTGACGCAGAGAACATCCCCATGGCTCTGCGAATCAGCTGAGGCATTTTCCATTGCCAGGACGTTATTTCTCTTGCTGGTTCCTGCACTTTTGCAAACAGTAGAGAAGGGATTGTTAAATGATTGTTAAATGTAGGGCATTTGTTCTTGTATAATGCTCTGTGAGCCTGTTCCTCTGTGGGGTCTCCTCTCCCTCTCTGTCTCTCTTTCTGCATTACTGCAGCATTGCTACAGAGCCCTACACTTCTATGGCTTAGCTCTCTGTCTAGCAGGGTGTGGCTCAATTCAGAACTGTGGAATTGACTCCCATTCAATTAAATTCAGAACTGTGGAATTGATTTTTATTCAACTCATGAGTTAAAATTCTATTGAATTGGCTACACCCCACAGAATTTGAGTTTGAGTGACAGGTAGTATAATTTCATTCAGTGTAATTCAATTCCACTCAGTCATAGAACATTAGAGTTTCATTGAATCTAAATGGTCACACTTCCAGATAAAGAATATATCACTTTTCTCTGGAAACAATGTTCATAGACTCTTTTAACCTTAGTGCTTAGAATAGACCATTACATTTCCACCAACCATTTCATTTGTTTGGCTTCTTTCTCCCTCTCACTTAGCAAATTACGGGCAAGTCTATGGGCCAAATCTCCCCTTCCAAAACTCGAAAGAAGCTAACACCTGCGAAGTCATGATTTGTCCAAATAACCAGTGATGAAAAATCCAAGCGTCGGTACTGCTGCTGCTCGTTATCTCACGCATCGCGTTGGGTCACGACAGATCTACGCTACCATTTATGTCTACGTGGTCTGTCCAATTTCACCGAGCAGGTTTTTAACCAGCTACATTAACCAGTACATCAAGTAAGGACTAGATTCTATCAAATCCACACAAGCCAACACCCGCATAGCGGTTGTTTTGGCCATGTCGGATGTGGAACTGCGTTAGAGCAGTCAAATCCACAAGCGGCTCCTTGCATTAGCTTATCGTGGATGCCAACATTGGATGCAACTAAACCACCCGATTTTTATAATCCGACGAATCCCATGCAGCCGAGTTAGAAGTTGATGCAGCCGCGTTATACGTTCAAACACTCAAATTCCTCCAGAAAGTAGTCTCTCTACTTAAATGTTCTCCCACTGAGCCTTGATAGGACTAGCTAAATTCAGGGCAGCAATGTTGTTGACAGCTGTAGCAACACTTTTACAGTTGTCCATAACTATATCTTTCCAAAAATATGTAGTAGCAAAGATTATCTATGTACTGACCAGGGAAGCCCCGATTCTGTTATTGACAGAAACCTGTCACATGACAGACCAATCAGGACTCATCTCTCAGTATGTTCAGCCCTCCATGATCTCAGCCAATCATGGCTAGCCAGGAAGGATCCTGTCCTTTTTCCTATATAGCTCAGTGTTTTCTCCTTGGCTAAACTAGGCTTGTAATTTAACATTTTTATTAATTTTTACAGATCACATACAAGTTTATTATTAAGGCACGTCAAATTTCAAATGTTCAAGAAGACATTTAAGTTAGTTCCTACTGTGAAGTAGTAGTATGCCCAGCTTCCTGAATCCTGTAACAATTGGCAGCCAAGCATCGATCACCAAGTCACCGGCATTCAAATAAAACCCTCAATATTTATAGAAAAGGTGTATCAAGCTCATCACCGTCCATCACTTTACCACCATGACGTACATCATAACATATGTCATCTGCCTATAAACTCCTAGTGCTTTTCCATGTGGTAGCGGTAGTACAACGTAGCATATCATGACATGACTCCAAGTTTACTTTGACATGGCGATTTATTTTGTCAATATTTCCACCGCAATTGTCGCATCATCAACTTCACAAACACAAAAAAGATCCTACAACGTCGAACGAACAAAGTGTCTGTCGACATTTATGAAGTTGTACTGACACTTCATGTTCCCATCACACCTAGCGTGATTTTTATACGGCATGACCTGACTCGCATAAACACTGTGGATGGAAACATGGTTACTGTCCTGCAATAGATGACAACATAGCTTCCACTTAGTCAGAATTCCCACCAAAAAACAGCACAGGACGACAGTTATCAAACATGACGACTAGTGTCTTCCATAAATACGCTGAAGACAAATACAAACTGTTTATTCATAGCTCCTCGGCTGCTATAATTAGTGTGGTACACTCCGGTTTAGGAGCTAGGAGTTAGGGAAGTAGTGGGGAGGCAGGGTGACCTCTTGACCCTGTGGAATCTACAGATTGGCAGACAGCCTCGGAAAGAGTGTGTGTTTCTGGCAGACCTGGGTTCCAATACTTTGAAATAAAATCAAGTACTTTAGCTGGGCTTGACTGAGTTTGTCAGTTGAAATGGAACTAATGAAAAAGTCCCATCGAACTGGCACCCCAGGCAGGCTAAAACAAACACAAAGATTTCAAATAGGATCTGAACCCAGGTCTGATAAGTGGGGACTGGCTGTCCAGGCCCTCATAACACACAGCGGTATGTATGTATGTGTGTGTGTGTGTGTGTGTGTGTGTGTGTGTGTGTGTGTGTGTGTGTGTGTGTGTGTGTGTGTGTGTGTGTGTGGATCTGGCTGGGGCTGTCTGGCCTGGACAGAGTGGGGACGGTCGTACACATGGGACCTCTTCTAGAGCCGGAGGAAGATGAAACTAAAAGCACAAGATAACTCCCGGGACACGCATCAAACTGGAGAAAACATTTAAGAGGCATGGCATGCATGCTCAAACACACACACACACACACACACACACATGCTCAAACACACACACACACATGCTCAAACACACGCACACATGCTCAAACACACACACACATGCTCAAACACACACACACATACTCAAACACACACACACACACACATGCTCAAACACACACACACATGCTCAAACACACACGCGCATGCTCAAACACACACACACATGCTCAAACACACACACACATGCTCAAACACACACACAAATGCTCAAACACACACACAGATGCTCAAACACACACACACATGCTCAAACACACACACACGCTCAAACACACACACACACGCTCAAACACATGCTCAAACACACACACACAAGCTCAAACACACACGCGCATGCTCAAACACACACACACATGCTCAAACACACACACGCATGCTCAAACACACACGCGCATGCTCAAACACACACACACACACACATGCTCAAACACACACACACACACATGCTCAAACACACACACACACATGCTCAAACACACACACACATGCTCAAAGACACACACACACACACACATGCTCAAACACACACACACATGCTCAAACACACACACGCATGCTCAAACACACACACGCATGCTCAAACACACACGCGCATGCTCAAACACACACACACATGCTCAAACACACACACACATGCTCAAACACACACACACATGCTCAAACACACACACACACATGCTCAAACACACACACACATGCTCAAACACACACACACATGCTCAAACACACACACACATGCTCAAACACACACACACATGCTCAAACACACACACACACATGCTCAAACACACACACACACACATGCTCAAACACACACACACATGCTCAAAGACACACACACATGCTCAAACACACACACACATGCTCAAACACACACACACACATGCTCAAACACACACACACACATGCTCAAACACACACACACATGCTCAAACACACACACACATGCTCAAACACACACACACACATGCTCAAACACACACACACATGCTCAAACACACACACATACACACATACACACAATGAGGGGAGAATGATCCATGCCGGCAAGAGTAGAAAGACAGACACAAATACACATCTACACATACTGTACACATCTACACATACTGTACACACTGTACATGTCTACACATACTGTACACATCTACACATACTGTACACATCTACACATACTGCACACCTCTACACATGAAGGGAAAAGCAGGACAAACTATGTATTTTGCCTAACTGTAAACATTCTATTTTACTCTAGTTGCTGGATGACAATTAAACACAAAAACAAAGTTTTAAATAAGGAGTAGGGATTGTGAACAATGAAACTCATATGAGCACCACTATGCCTACGCCACACATGCCCTACTGCAGCAGCTATGTTGGTCTATTGTACTTCAACCTATGTGTATGCAGGTTGATTAGGATTCAAACCTTCTCAAACAGCCTCATTCAAACTCTGTGATGTAACACAATCAGATCAAGCCTTAGTATGTGACTCCTGAGAAGCAGCTGACTAGTAGAATCGGGTGTGTTGGAGGAGGGTTGGAACAAAATCCTACAGGAGGATAGCTCTTCAGAGGGAGGGTTGCCCCCCACTGCAAACTGTCCAAACATTCACAGGTAACATGAACCGTCAACATACTGAGTACTGACCCGAACACAATTCGGCCCATGACCCACGTTCCACAGTAGCTTCCAGGGGTCTCCAAGATGGCTGCCCAGTGACCAAGCCATGGAGCCACCGCCACAACCCCCAGCCATCACTGTCGTGCCTCCCAGGCTTGTGAGAACCTCTCCCTGGGTCTTCTGAGACTGACTCGGTGCTCTTTTCCACCATTCCCAGGTTTATTTATGGAAGGTGCAGTTTGTCATATTTTTCCATAGCGTAATTTCTACCCTATAAATACATGCCGTAAAGCTGCAGGGCATGTCTATCTGTCCTGGACAACGGTCAGACCTCTCTCTTGCTCTCTCTCCAAATATTTCAGCTTTGACAAATATAGTGTAATCTCTGTGGCGATGGGAACCCATTGGATAACCAACCTCTTTATTTGAAATCCAGCCTAGAAAAAAAGACAAGTTTCCATGCTAAGCCATCTTGAGTTTTGACCCATTTTTCCATTGACAGGGATAGCTAAGAAGACAGTTGAACTCTGGAGTTGTAGCTATAAATTGATTATTTTTAGCATATTTTTAGTATCTCACTAGGCAAATATTTAGGCTTCAACTTTGTGCATCTCATAATAGGATATTATAGGCCAGTAGTTTGAGGTACTTCGTGTTATCAGAAGCCTATTGGTTGATGTTGGGCTTATCAGCCTCTTTTGTGTGCGTTTCACCTGGAAGTTCCCACTGATAGGAGGAATTAAATATTAGGTTAGCATATGAGGCATTTCTATATTGACGCCATGATAATGATTCTCATTATTGGATTTAAAGGCAAAGTACAGTCAAAAACATGACTTTTTCTCTGTTTTATATATATTTCCACACTAGCAGGTTGGAATAATACTGTGACATTTTGAAAATTATGATAATTTAGCATAGAGCTGTTTAAAAATACCACCTGAAACTTCAACTTCAGAGTTTTGACCTGCATGGTGACATCATCAGGTGGTAAATTAGTTAGTAGACCAATGGGAAAGAGAGCTCCAAACCTCTCTGCCAACAACAGCTAGAAATGTATCTTTGATAAGAAACAATTTTTGTGTCTTTTTGACCATTTTAATTGAAAACAATCACAGTAAGGTAATTCATTCTTACCCAGAAAAGATTTGATGTTGAGATAAAAATGGCTGCATTGGACCATTAAAAACATTGTTAACAAAAATCCAATGAGACAGAAAGCTATATGAAAAATGTATGGGTATTGGGTGTGGGTATACTTTGAGCTATTTGGATGGATCGTTTAATACAGCGAATAGCTTCACGTTGGCAGATGATACTGGTAAGATACAATCATATGTTCCTCTGTCATACGTTCCTACATAATGTCAACACAATAGAAAATAGATGTGAAAAAACAATGGTATGGGTATTTACAGTACTTTCAGCTATTTGCATGGATAATTTAGCATAAGGAATAGCTTTATTTTGGCAGACATAAAGACACTGTAAAGACAGGCAACTGTCAGCCTCCAGATTGCATGGCTACATTCCAATACCCTTACCACTTAGAATGCATACCCAACACAGTACTTCCTTCTACGCGGTAGGGGGACATTGGAGCACCGCCATTATCAGTAGGGTTACTCATCAGTAACGTTCAACAACAAACTCAAATTGACCCTATATCACAAAACCACCCACACTCTTTTCCCATGTCTCCTACCCACTCCTAGTTCATTTGAGAAAATACGCCTAAACCTTTAAGTTAAAGGATTGGCTGACTTCATCAAGACTGGGTAAAAGGCTACTGCTACCCTAATGACTCAAACACTTCACTGATAACAGAAACTGAAGGGGGCAACTCCGCAAAACACACACACACACGCACAAACACACACACATCAAATAACCATTCCAACACTGTGTCTGTTTTGGTATTGTCAACGGCCATCATCATACTCAAGCCAATGTCAAATGCATGTACAAGTCAGGAAGCAGCTTAAGTAGCAGCTTCCGTTCCAAATGTAGAAAATCAACCAGAAAATCAATATTTTCAAAGAATATCCCCACAAACAGTACGTAACTCTGCTTTCAACCTAAAGCCCATACTCTCAACCAAAAGCCCACGCTCTCAACCTAAAGCCCACACTCTCAACCAAAAGCCCACACTCTCAACCAAAAGCCCACACTCTCAACCTAAAGCCCACACTCTCAACCTAAAGCCCACACTCTCAACCAAAAGCCCACACTCTCAACCTAAAGCCCACACTCTCAACCAAAAGCCCACACTCTCAACCTAAAGCCCACACTCTCAACCAAAATCCAACACTCTCAACCTAAAGCCCACACTCTCAACCTAAAGCCCACACTCTCAACCAAAAGCCCACACTCTCAACCAAAAGCCCACACTCTCAACCTAAAGCCCACACTCTCAACCTAAAGCCCACACTCTCAACCAAAAGCCCACACTCTCAACCTAAAGCCCACACTCTCAACCTAAAGCCCACACTCTCAACCTAAAGCCCAGTTTAGTGTTGTTGTCCCAACATTCTGGCATTTAGAATGATATGGATTCATCTGGGAGCCTAATTCCATTAGAAATATAATTATTAGAACGGGCAAAGCCCCTTAGACGACACTCATTGACTTGAATTGGGGTGCCCGTTCTAGTAAATCTATAACTATGGTTAAGACTTCTCACAGTCGTAGCCTCTTGCCGGTCATTGGGGGTCTTAGGGAGCGAGGAGGTACATACTCCCCCTGTATCCCAAAAACCACCCCTTTCTCCTGGATTGTGCAATTGTTCACTACTCCCCACAGATGTATTGGTGTGTGCTAGAAGGAGTTTCCACCATATTTATTATACCAGGCATTTTCCTTCCATGAATCCATGAAGGGAAGGGAAAAAGTACACACTTTGGGAGAAATGGGAGATTATTGGGACGCAGATCTCTCTCTGTTTGTTTGAACGGGGCAGTACAGATGTAGGATCTTAATTTGAGCCAGTTTACTACAGCAGGAAAATAATGCAGCAAAAGGAAATGTGAATTATTATGTGGATCATAATTAATGAACATGTGTTTAGGGGTTGGTCGATTTTTTTTAAAAGAAAATGAAGTCTGAAATGTCAAAGTGGAAATTATAAACTTCAGAAGTTTTTTTAACCCTGCAACAGGGTGATCAAATTAAGATCCTACATCTGTGGCGGTAGTGGTAGGTGGCGTTACACTCTAAGCAAACACACTGAATTGGCATTGTTGTTCATTCATATAGAGGCCAGACAGGGAGTATTCTCAGCTGGCTGCGTTTGTTGTTTAAAACACCCTGTGATGAGTGTTGAGATTCCAAGGTCTTTCGGTCATGGGAGCAAGAGAAGCATCAATGGGAAACTTGTGATGAGAGATGAATGACAATGAATGAATGGCCAGATAGATAGTCAGGTGGTGCTTTGGTTTACAAAGATGTGAATCAGTGAGCGGCAACGCAAGCATTTCGCAACACCCGCAATAACATCTGCCAAACACGTGTATGTGACCAATACATTTGATTTGATTTATCACAAGACAGTGATAGTCAGGGACATTTGAGATATAAGTATATACATTTTAAACTGCCCTCTATGGCCAGTGTCAGTTGATATCCTCACTGCAATCTAACTCTGAGGCTGTGTTCATGCATCTAGAGTGCCATGGCTTTTTGGAGAATATCTGCATTTTGAGTCTGTGACAGGGTTGGAATAACAACTTTAATTTAGCACCTCCACCTGATCCAGTGAGCTCACAGACAGTGACTCTGACTCCTTAACCCCTTTATCACTGTTAACCCCCCTCTCTCCTCCTCCTGGACTCTTTTCAAGTACAGATTGCCCTTTGGCCAATGTCCTTGGAGTTTCAGCCCTCCAGCAACGAACTCACAGTAGTTGAGATGTCTCAGAGTGACATCACGTTGCAGATCCTCACTACTCAGAGCATATTGTATCCTGTGAGGTGTAGGGAGGCTCTCTTTGCACTTATCAGTGACAGTCAGGGTCAAACGGGAACTCCCAAAGAGAAACTCTCTCTTTCATCAGCTCTTCCTTTCGACGTCGTTCTTCAACTCACTACAAATGGATTCCTTCGACGATACTTTTGTTTCAGTAACACCTTACTAATTGACTTGAGTAAACAATAGCCCGGCTTCTCTGAGCGAGTTGTAGAAAACACTATGATAAAGCTGGAGTAAATGCTGTAGACACACCTTTTCAACCATTGCAATTTGGGGGTACAGTACACAGAACGGGGTTCATTAGTCTGAATGGGCTGATACAGACAGAAGCAATACTACAATCTAACACCTGAGAACATGCACATTCTTGGCTCGGCCTGTTTACAGCTTTATAACTCTGTAATAATAATTAATACCTCAATAAAAACAATTAGCCGTGTCAGAAATCCTTAAAGCTAGAAGGAGCTAAGCACCAATAAAACAGCTTTCAGTCATGGCCGTGCCCGCTAAGCTGTGTTGGGAATGTGGCTGTTGGGGTCAAATAATGACCTTGAAGCAACCAAGAACATCTCGCATGTTCTGTGCTTTTTGTGTGCCTTCGCCTCAGAAAATAGTCCCATAGGCGAGTCACAAACTTGGGAAAATGGGATCCTAAGCAATGTCTGGACTGGAATAAAAGAGGTAGCATACATTCCTTCAATCCTTTATTTAGTTTTGATACTTTTGGATACTATTAGTCTTTTACAAAGATGGTGTGGAAGGATAGTGCTGCTTCACTGGTAAAATAGTGAGAAAGGCCTTCTCAGCTCCCAGCTGATTTCTAAAGCAGTGTCTTTTGGCCCTCCCTAGCACCCGTCCTCTGTTCAGGGTGTTTTTCCTCCTTTCCTCTAAATGGAGGAGAGAGAGAGAGAGAGAGAGAGAGAGAGAGAGAGAGAGAAACAGAGAGAGAAACAGAGAGAGAAACAGAGAGAGAAACAGAGAGAGAGAGAAACAGAGAGAGAGAGAAACAGAGAGAGAGAGAGAGAGACAGAGAGATAGAGAGACAGAGAGAAAGAGAGAGAAACAGAGAGAGAAACAGAGAGAGAGAGAGAGAAAGAAACAGAGAGAGAGAGAGAGAGAAACAGAGCGAGAGAAACAGAGAGAGAGAGAGAGAAAAACAGAGAGAGAGAGAGAGAGAGAGAGAGAGAGAGAGAGAGAGAGAGAGAGAGTGTGCCTGGTGTTATCAATGAACCAGGGCCCATGGTTCCTTCCAAAAAGTTGCAGCTTGGAAGACGTCCACGGCAGGGCATTAGGCCGCGGTTTGTGTCGTTTGTAATTTATAACATTGAGGGGAACGGGCAGGAGGACAATATGGAGGGAGTGGGGGGAGGCGGAGGGGAGAGAGAGAGAAGGGATTGCAGAATCCCAAGGCAAGGCAAGTGGCTCTGGTAAAGAGTGTGAGTATGTTTCACACAGGCTGAAGTGAAGTGCAGGTTTCTGGATACTGCTACTCTCTGGAGAACTGGCTGACTGAATATGACTGTTCTGTGGCTGGCTGACTGAATATGGCTGTTCTGTGGGTGGCTGGCTGACTGAATATGACTGTTCTGTGGCTGGCTGACTGAATATGACTGTTCTGTGGCTGGCTGACTGAATATGACTGTTCTGTGGCTGGCTGACTGACTGAATATGACTGTTCTGTGGCTGGCTGACTGACTGAATATGACTGTTCTGTGGCTGACTGACTGAATATGACTGTTCTGTGGCTGGCTGACTGAATATGACTGTTCTGTGGCTGGCTGACTGAATATGACTGTTCTGTGGCTGACTGACTGAATATGACTGTTCTGTGGCTGGCTGACTGAATATGACTGTTCTGTGGCTGGCTGACTGACTGAATATGACTGTTCTGTGGCTGGCTGACTGAATATGACTGTTCTGTGGCTGGCTGACTGAATATGACTGTTCTGTGGCTGACTGACTGAATATGACTGTTCTGTGGCTGACTGACTGAATATGACTGTTCTGTGGCTGGCTGACTGAATATGACTGTTCTGTGGCTGGCTGACTGAATATGACTGTTCTGTGGCTGGCTGACTGAATATGACTGTTCTGTGGCTGACTGACTGAATATGACTGTTCTGTGGCTGGCTGACTGAATATGACTGTTCTGTGGCTGGCTGACTGAATATGACTGTTCTGTGGCTGGCTGACTGAATATGACTGTTCTGTGGCTGACTGATTGAATATGACTGTTCTGTGGCTGGCTGACTGAATATGACTGTTCTGTGGCTGGCTGACTGAATATGACTGTTCTGTGGCTGGCTGCTCAACTGGAAAGTGAAGGAAGTCAAAAAAGTATTGGCTCTCAATTTCCGAGAAAATTGATAGAAAGTCTTTCTAGAATAAGGACAAATGCAATGTTTGGACTTTCATCTACTTTAGTTAGAATAACGGAAGTGTTTGTGTGAAGTATATTGTTATTTGATTGCATTAAAGAAGACAAGGTCAGCAAATCAAGGTGATTCCTGTGAACATCACAAAACCAACTGAGATTAGAATCAAATGTTATTCAAAGTATTACAATTCCATAAAGGTGATAGTACATGATAATAATCACCACCATCATCATCATCATCATCATCATAAACATTATATTCATCATCTTCATAGACTTTGCCTTCTTTGATAATGATGGGGTAAAATCTAACCTGCCATAATGATAATATCTTCAAACCATAACCACATGGTTATTCATAACCACAAACACGTCCACATCTTTCCTCCCAAGAGAAACATTAGGCGATGGTATAATCTAGGGCACAAAAACATTCCCTCCCCCCCAAAAAAAATCCCAGAGACATTTCTCTCAGGGCAGGATCAAGCCATTTGATCCGGTACTAGATCCACAATATCAAGAATCCAAAATGTAGATCCTGAAGCAGAAAACTCTACGGGTTCTGGAAACATTGACTGGGCCGTAATGCAATCCACACAAACAATATAGCCATGGTATGACGTAGGCTGTAAGGACAGAGGACAGAGGGGCTTGGTATTGGTCTAGGAGCAAAAACAAAGCTCCAACAGTAGACCAAACACAGACAGTGTCTGTGGTACACATTGTGCAGAAACAAGGTTTGCATTACAGAAATAGTAAACATCAATTGGGGGCTCATCCGGGATGTCACCGGATTCAGAAAGCAAAGGTTTGGGATAGACATACGTATGTAAACGTCTGCAAACAGCAGTATTATCATTACTAGGGGGTCCCACCGCAACAACCCTAGTACTGCTTAACTAATGACCCACTGGGTACACTCTTAGAAAAAGGGTTCCAAAAGGGATATTCGGCTGTCCCCATAGGAGAACCCTTTTTGGTTCCAGGTAGAAGCCATTTGGGTTCCATGTAGAACCCTCTGTAGAAAGGGTTCAACATGCAACGCAAAAGGGTTCTTCAAAGGGTTCTCCTATGGGGACAGCCAAAGAACACTTTAAGGTCCTAGACAGCAAAAAAAATTCTAATAGTGTACATAGTACAAGTCAAGGTAGTAGTAGATGGTGACAAACCACTGGTTAGTGGGAAGGTGGGGACCTTCCTGATGGAATGGTCTTCTGTACTTGAACCTCTAAGTCTATAAAGCCTGTTGAAGCTTCCACCTAGATTATGATGAAAAAAATGTATCGAAACATATACAGTGCCACATTTTCTTACATTACAGTCATATTCTAAAATGTATTCAATTGTTTTTTTTCCTCATCAATCTACACACAATAACCCATAATGACAAAGCAAAAACTGGTTTTTAGAAATCTTTGCTACTTAATTAAAAATTTAAAACTGAAATATCACATTTACATAAGTATTCAGACCCTTTACTCAGTACTTTGTTGTAGCACCTTTGGCAGCAATTACAGCCTCAAGTCTTCTTGGGTATGACGCTACAAGCTTGGCACACCTGTATTTGGGAATTTCCCCCATTCTTCTCTACAGATCCTCTCAAGCTCTGTCAGGTTGGATGGGGAGCGTTGCTGCACAACTATTTTCAGTTCTCTCCAGAGATGTTCAATCGGGTTCAAGTCCGGGCTCTGGCTGGGCCACTCAAGGACATTCAGAGACTTGTCCCGAAGCCACTCCTGCGTTGTCTTGGCTGTGTGCTTAGGGTCGTTGAACCTTCACCCCAGTCTGAGGTCCTGAGGGCTCTGCAGCAGGTTTTCATCAAGGATCTTTCTGTACTTTGCTCCGTTCATATTTGCCTTGATCCTGACTAGTCTCCCAGTCCCTGCCGCAGGAAAAACATCCCCACAGCATGATGCTGACACCACCATGCTTCACCGTAGGGATGGTGCCAGGTTTCCTTCAGATGTGACGCTTGGAATTCAGGTCAATATTGGTTTCAACAGACCAGAGAATCTTGTTTCTCATTGTCTGAGAGTCTTTAGGTGCCTTTTGGCAAACTCCAAGCGGGCTGTCATGTGCCTTTTACTGAGGATTGGCTTCTGTCTGGCCACTCTACCATAAAGGCCTGATTGGTGGAGTGCTGCAGAGATGTTTGTCCTTCTGGAAGGTTCTCCCATCTCCACAGAAGAACTTTAGAGCTCTGTCAGAGTGACCATCGGGTTCTTGGTCATCTCTCTGACCAAGGCCCTTCTCTCCTGATTGCTCAGTTTGCCCGGGCGGCCAGCTCTAGAAAGTGTCTTGGTGGTTCCAAACTTCTTCCATTTAAGAATGATGGAGGCCACTGTGTTCTTGGGGACCTTCAATGCTGCAGAAATGTTTTGGTACCCTTCCCCAGATCTGTGCCTCGACACAATCCTGTCTCGGAGCTCTACGGATAATTCCTTTGACCTCATGGCTCGGTTTTTGCTCTGACATGCACTGTCAACTGTGGGATCTTAATCATGTCCAATCAATTGAATTTACCACAGGTGGACTCCAATCAAGTTGTAGAAACATCTTAAGGGTGATCAATGGAAACAGGATGCACCTGAGCTCAATTTCGAGTCTCATAGCAAAGGGTCTGAATACTCATTTAAATAAGGTATCTCAGACTCAAAACCGCTAAAGTCACACTTCTGGGAATAACATGCGCTCAGACTTTATAATAAGCTACATTACTGGAATTCATGTCATGAGCTTGGTAAGACAAAACCAAGCTTACTGGACCTACGGATATGAATCACAAGAGCCAAATTCCATGATGCATGTGTGGTGTTCCCAACACACTGTCATCATGACCTCACATTACCACACGACTTTGCCTTTTACACAATTATTCGTATTAGAAGGAATTACAACTGCTAATTCAGTTTATGTTTCTTTTTAATAGCATTCAAGAGACTACAGACATAAACAGTATCATTACACTTTGCTGGTCAAAATAACTAGCTGCATCTGTGAAACGATATTTGTTCTGGCCGAGTTGTATGGAACGCTAGTAGCACTGCCATTATGCCAGCTCAATGAAATCAAAGAGTTAGCCTTACTCCGACCAGACTACAATTCCAGACTTCTCTGAGCTCATTTCAAAAGCCAACTTTAAAACGTTCCACAGCAAAGCTACTGACATTTTTTTTTTTTAAACCTGTTTCAATACCCCCGTTCACTTCACAGGAACAATGTCTGATTCATGAGACGGACTCTTACAATCCCATAAAAATAATTCCATTGATGCATCAGCATCAAAAGAAACAGAATGAACAGAAGCAGAACCCTAGTATTTTGAGGATTGACCACATCTTGAGGAAGTGCAACAGAGGGTAGGATCAAAAGGCATTTGAACATAGACAACCGCAGGTTCAGTTCAGTTGGTTTGTGGCAGGAACGGTATGGCTCTGCCATATTGCCTGCATCTATCCAGTCCTTCCGGATAAGCAGGCGAGGAAATGAGATATGCCATATCATACCTTTGTCTATTATTTCCTATTGGTGAATCTCCAACAGGAGTACGTCACTGTTCTCAAGAGCCGGCGGAGGTACTGTACGGAAGTGCTAAAGCATTATGTTCCTTTTCTAACACAGCTTCTAATACAGGCCTGCCAAGTAGGACGAATTTGGAGTATCACGCTTTTTCAACCCATGCCAAATTTCTCAGGTTAACGACCGATTAACGACTGTTTATATGCGTGGATCACAAGAACAGTAGTAATACCTTATTGTGTAATTAATTACATTAAGTAACAACTGACATATTTCAACGGAACAACAATGGAACAATACTCAAGTGCCTTCTGGGTAAGGATGGCTTTTTAGGAAAGAGCGCAATTAATCGTGACTACACAAAATAGCGGTAAATGTAGGAGTTTGCATCTGCCCTTAATACTGTAATACGAGAAGTCATTTAAGATGTGTTCAAACACATGAAGAAGACAAGTTGTGATACCAGATCAGACAGACGTTGCAGTCAGAAACACACTGAGGCTGGAAGCTGGATCCATACTCCTCAACAGTGACACTGCTAATCAGTTTTAAAGGTCCAATGCAATTTTATCTCAACATCAAATGATTTCTGTCTAACAACTAAGCACCTTACTGTAAGAGATTTCTAATTCAAATGGGCAAAAGTTTTTCAAGAAAGAATTTTGCTAGGACTGTCTGGGAGTGGTCTGGGCAGGGAGGGGAAAACTGAAAACTAGCTGTTATTGGCAGAGAGGTTTGGAACTATCTTTCTTATTGGTCTTTTAACCAATTTACCGCATGGTGATGTCACCAGGCAGGTCAAAACTCCATCCCCTAGAACAGGATGAAATTTCAGGCGGTCTATTGAAACAGCTCTACGACTAAAAGGGCATTATCATCGTTTTCAAAATGATATAAAACACAGGAAACTCAAGTTTTTGACTGCACCTGGCCTTTAAAAAGTCTACTCCATGTTATACTAGAATTTGAGGAATGTAGGCCATTTGAAAAGCCTGGCTTTTAACACATCCCGCTCAATCAAACTGATCACAGAAGTGTATTTATTCTCAACAGACCTGTGTTCAATAGAGTAGTCACAATAACTGCAAACCATGCCAATCTGGCACTCCAGGCAGGCTAAAGAAAACACTCAAAGTACTAAAACAACAAAAAGTATTTGAACCGAGGTCTGATTCTCAGAACTACTTCAAACCGATCATCTAGCTACAGTACGTTCTATGCTTTCATTGAACACTTCAAGCCTGCCAAAACATGCCTAGTTTGAGTTGCATACAAAAAAAACAGAGGTAAAATGAACTCTTGTTTAGTGAGACACGAGTGACTAAAACCGAGACAACCAATCCACATTAAGGTGAAGCATGTAATCAATAGATAAAGTAAAGAGTCTTGAAGGAAAAGTCACACTGTGTTCAAAAGGGTATCCCTCACCAGGAGCCCTTCCTGTCCAACTGCCAACATGACGCCATTTAATCCCACCTCTTACTTCGGCATTATAAGCACAAGGACTGTTACCAGGTGAACAAACACTCAAGCACAGCTTTATTTGCTGCCGAGAATTGAAAACCACTTTTGTGAAATGATATGAATTCGAAAAGCGTCCGCTGAAGAAATATCCCTGAAAGTGTTAAAATACTTCAATATCAACTAGGTTAGTTTCACTTGAAGACAAAAAGGAAGGAGAAAGGCGGCTGTGGAGGCTGCTGAATCTGAATTAAGCATAGATTGGCCTATATTGCAGGAAAGGGGCGAACTAGTTCAATACGTGCCAGGGCTCATGTAGCCTCTAGTACACCGTTAAAATGAAGTGCTTTGTAATACCAAAACTAGTGGCAACTGTGCTGCCACCAACTCAAAGGAGACGAAACCTTAACTTTTCTGGGGTATTGAAACACATCAACCTGAGATGTTTTGAAACATGACACAGTGTGTTGTAACACCAATTGATCAAGCATTGTGCAACACCTTGCCAGGGGCTGGGGTCACTTCCGGAAATACACTATTTTGATGTTTCAAGTTCTGTTTAGTGCAGAATTATGGCAGGCATGGGGGTTACACTGCATCAAACATTGCAGGATACTGTATTTGCCTCTACCGTAAAAAGTTTCATTATTGAACGTAATATTGCCTGACAAATTTGATATCCGTTCATTATTATCCATTACACCTCATGGCATAACAAGTTGCTTAATACTAATATAGAAGTATACATTTCTTTCTTCAAACATGCATACAACATTGTGTAAAATAATCATAAAATCTAAAATGTTGAATTACCCACAATCCTCTAAAAACTGAGCCACGTGGGAAACTAAGCAAGCTAAGCTAAGCATCAGTATAGAGACAAAGTGGAGTCGCAATTCAACGGCTCAGACACGAGAGGTAAGTGACAGGGTCTACAATCAATCATGGACTACAAAAGAAAAACCAGTCCCGTCCACGATGTCTTGCTCCCAGACAGACTAAACAACTTCTTTGCTCGCTTTGAGGACAATACAGTGCCACTGACACGGCCCGCTACCAAACCTGTGGGCTCTCCTTCACTGCAGCCAACATGAGTAAAACATTTAAACGTGTTAACCCTCGCAAGGCTGCAGGCCCAGACGGCATCCCCGGCCGCGTCCTCAGAGCATGCGCAGACCAGCTGGCTGGTGTGTTTACGGACATATTCAATCAATCCTTATCCCAGTCTGCTGTTCCCACATGCTTCAAGAGGGCCACCATTGTTCCTGTTCCAAAGAAAGCTAAGGTAGCTGAGCTAAATGACTACCGCCCCGTAGCACTCACTTCCGTCATCATGAAGTGCTTTGAAAGACTAGTCAAGGACCATATCACCTCCACCCTACCTGACACCCTAGACCCACTCCAATTTGCTTACCGCCCCAATAGGTCCACAGACGACGCAATCGCAATCACACTGGGTCCTGGACTTCCTGACGGGCCGCCCCCAGGTGGTGAGGGTAGGTAACATCTCCACCCCGCTGATCCTCAACCCTGGGGCCCCACAAAGGTGCGTTCTCAGCCCTCTCCTGTACTCCCTGTTCACCCACGACTGCGTGGCCATGCACGCCTCCAACTCAATTATCAAGTTTGCAGACGACACTACAGTGGTAGGCTTGATTACCAACAACGACAAGACGGCCTACAGGGAGGAGGTGAGGGCCCTCGGAGTGTGGTGTCAGGAAAATAACCTCACACTCAACGTCAACAAAACAAAAGAGATGATCGTGGACTTCAGGAAACAGCAGAGGGAGCACCCCCCTTTCCACATTGACGGGACAGTAGTGGAGAGGGTGGAAAGTTTTAAGTTCCTCGGCGTACACATCATGGACAAACTGAAATGGTCCACCCACACAGACAGTGTGGTGAAGAAGGCGCAACAGCGCCTCTTCAACCTTAGGAGGCTGAAGAAATTTGTCTTGTCACCAAAAACACTCACAAACTTTTACAGATTCACAATCGAGAGCATCCTGTCGGGCTGTATCCCCGCCTGGTACGGCAGCTGCTCCGCCCATAACCGTAATGCTCTCCAGAGGGTAGTGAGGTCTGCACAACGCATCACCGGGGGCAAACTACCTGCCCTCCAGGACACCTACACCACCCGATGTCACAGGAAGGCCAAAAAGATCATCAAGGACAACAACCACCCGAGCCCCTGCCTGTTCACCCCGCTACCATTCAGAAGACGAGGTCAGTACAGGTGCATCAAAGCTGGGACCGAGAGACTGAAAAAGAGCTTTTATCTCAAGGCCATCAGACTGTTAAACAGCCATCGCTAACATTGAGTGGCTGCTGCCAACATGCTGACTCAACTCTAGCCACTTTAATAATGGAAAAATTAATGTAATAAATGTATCACTAGCCACTTTAAACAATGCCACTTTATATAATGTTTTCATACTCTACATTACTCATCTCATATGTATATACTGTACTCTATACCATCTACTGCATCTTGCCTATGCCGTTCTATACCATCACTCATTCATATATTTATATGTACATATTCTTATTCATTCCTTTACACTTGTGTCTATAAGGTAGTTGTTGTGAAATTGTTAGATTACTTGTTAGATATTACTGCATGGTCGGAACTAGAAGCACAAGCATTTCGCTACACTCGCATTAACATCTGCTAACCATGTGTATGTGAGAAATAACATTTGATTTGATTTGAGATAGGAAATGCAAGTAGAATAAAACCAGATGTTTGATTAGTTAAATACATACATTTTCTCTATCTTTGGTTATCCTCATATGAAATATCTTACATTTTGAGAAACATTAAGTTGGATTTATTCTTACTATTTTGTGTGTGTGATTCAAAACACAAGCAGAAGACGAACCTCGATCTACCTTTGTAAATATGTCACGTGTTTATGAAATATGACAACATAAGACTAGTAAAACTTAAAGGGGGTGCAACAAAGGGGGTGCAACAAGTGAGTGACATTCATTCGTTCAAAAAACAAGACTGGACATGAGTGTGAATGGCCCCATTCTGTATGTGCTACTTGGGTTCATCCCAAAGGGCACACGTTGACCCACTCATTAACACACTACTCCTGCTGGTTGACCACCTAATCTCCTGTATGGCTAGCAGTCTCTAATTGTCGCTAATTGTCACTGTCACTAAGTGTCACTACTAGTCGCTAATTGTCACAAATTTTTGCAATCCGACAGAAACTAACAAAGGTGTTCAGAAGTTTCCAAGGGGCTGTCTGTCTCGATTTAAAGGTCTAGGATGACGATAGTGGCTTAGGTCAAGCCACCAACCTGAACCTTAGCATGGGGGCATAGTATTAAGAAACGTCACCACTGGCTTTTTGAGTTTCTTGTGCTCCTTCTCACTCTTCAGGTGGAAGCTGGTTTACTTTACAGTTGCAGTGCAGAAAGTGAAAGCATCCTCTTCAACCCCATACAGAGCCAGCAAGAAACGGCTAACTTCAGAATCCTCAAAAACCTGATATCAAAAGTAAAACCAATTACGCTTTTCATGTGCTTTACACTGAGTATACCAAACATTAGGAACACCTTCCTAAGATTGTGTTGCGCACCCCCCCCCCCCCCACCCCCCGCCCTCAGAACACCTCAGTTCGTCTGGGCATGGACTCTACAAGGTGTCAAAAGCATTCCACAGGGATGCTGACCCATGTTGACTCCAATGCTTCCCACAGATGTGTCAAGTTGGCTGGATGTCCTTTGGGTGGTGGACCATTCTTCATACACACGGGAAACTGTTAAGCGTGAAAAACCCAGCAACGGTGGAGTTCTTGACACAAACCGGTGCGCCTGGCACCTACTACCATACCCCGTTCAAAGGCATTTAAACCTTTTGTCTTGCCCATTCACCCTCTGAATGGCACACATACACAATCCATGTCTCAATTGTCTCAAGGCTTAAAAATCCTTCTATAACCTGTCTCCTCCCTTTCATATACACTGACTGAAGTGGGTTTAACAAGTGATATCCATAAGTGATCATAGCTTTCACCTGTATTCACCTGGTCAGTCTATGTCATGGAAAAACAGGTGTTCCTAATGTTTTTTCCACCCAGTGTATCTCTAAAGTATGTAGCTGTTGGAGCAGATGTGGCGGGAGGCTTTTTTCTTTCTTACTTCAACCCAACTTCAGACGGCTGTGCAGCAACCAGCTCCACAAGAGGCAGTCAAATTAATTAACAATGACTTACAATACAAAGCACTTTGAACCGAGTGTGGTGCCGTGACTAGAGGCAGATTGACGAGAAACTTTGACCTCCCTTCCTCAGGATTTACAACCGCTCCAGAGGTTGGACGGAAGGAAGGCGAGTTCCCTCTGGAGCAGAGCCAAGAACAGGAACCCAAAGACCGCACTGGCACCTGGCCTCGTGGCCTTGCTGGGAGGCTGGAACCAGGAGGACTAGGGTTTAGTCTGACGTACCTTACCTATATGTACAATCTACAAAAAGGTTATATATAGAACTTTAAAACTGCAATATATAACTTTTTTGGCGAGCCAACCAAATTCACACTGAAATAGGAGTTATAGATCTGTCATTCTCATTGAAAGCAAGTCTAAGAAGTGGTAGATATGTTCTATGTGCCCAATTTCTATGCTTCCCGTTATTAAAGATGCACTATGCAGAAATCGCTCCACCATTTCCTGGTTGCTATAATTCTAATAGTTCGGCTAATTTCAGTTTCTGACAAAACAAGCAAGAATCGTGTAGAGAATCACTGTACCATCTAAACCGCTGTGAAATATATTTTCCATAAGAAAAAATATAGCATTTCAGCTGTGTGAAGCTGGTATTTAAAACTGAAGGCAAAAGAGCCAGGCCGTTAGCTTTAGTGAATGAGAGCTGTGGTGGTAGATAATGGGGGTTTTATGGGTCATGTTCTGGGATACCTGATGATGTCTAAAGGACTGGCCATAGGTCAGCAATATCCTATAATAGATAAGATTATCAATGCAGCTGCTGTTCTGTTCTGACCACCTTCTAGTCGACTAATCATATCCATGTATTAATGAATACATTACGCAATGCAAATGCATACCGTTGTCCACTATATTAATAGAAACCTAATTTGAAGTAATCACACCATGGTTTCTATAAAGATTTTCAACACTGACAGAAACCTTCAAATTAATGTGACCAAATTAATGAATATGCATAATATGTAACATATTATACATTAGCCTTCAAACATTTTTTTCCATTAATTTACTTCTCATTAATCGGATTTTACAATAAACCAAAACAAACACTAGCGATTGAATAATGAATATAAAATGCCTAATTGACATTATAGTTCAGTGAAATCATAGTCATATTGACTAGATGACCATGGTCACAACCAGTCTTAAAGTTAAGTATGATAGGCCACAAAGTGTAAGTAGTCTTTTTTAAGCCTTGTAATGATGTAACAACCGTAATGATGTAACAACGGTAATGATGTAACAACCGTAATGATGTAAAAAATGTAATGATGTAACAACCGTAATGATGTAAAAAAAATATGATATAACAACCGTAATTATGTAACAACCGTAATGATGTAACAACCGTAATGATGTAAAAAAAATATGATATAACAACCGTAATGATGTAACAACCGTAATGATGTAACAACCGTAATGATGTAAAAAAAATATGATATAACAACCGTAATGATGTAACAACCGTAATGATGTAACAACCGTAATGATGTAACAATCATAATGATGTAACAACCGTAATGATGTAACAACCGTAATGATGTAACAACCGTAATGATGTACAATCATAATGATGTAACAACTGTAATGATGTAAAAAATGTAATGATGTAACAACCATAATGATGTAACAACCGTAATGATGTAAAAAATGTAATGATGTAACAACCATAATGATGTAACAACCGTAATGATGTAAAAAATGTAATGATGTAACAACCATAATGATGTAACAACCGTAATGATGTAAAAAACTGTAATGATGTAACAACCATAATGATGTAACAACCGTAATGATGTAAAAAATGTAATGATGTAACAACCATAATGATGTAACAACCGTAATGATGTAAAAAATGTAATGATGTAACAACCATAATGATGTAACAACTGTAATGATGTAAAATGTTTTATGATATAACAACCATAATGATGTAAAAACAGTAATGATGTAACAACCGTAATGGTGTAAAACAATGTATGATTTAACAACTTGAATGATGTAACAACCGGAATGATGTAAAAAATGTAATGCTGTAACAACCGTAATGATGAAACAACCGTAATGATGTAAAAATGTAATGCTATAACAACCGTAATGATGTAACAACCGTAATGACGTAACAACTGTAATGATGTAACAACCGTAATGATGTAAAAATGTAATGCTATAACAACCGTAATGACGTAACAACCGTAATGACGTAACAACTGTAATGATGTAACAACCGTAATGATGTAACAACCGTAATGATGTAACAACCGTAATGACGTAACAACCGTAATGATGTAACAACCGTAATGACGTAACAACCGTAATGACGTAACAACCGTAATGACGTAACAACCGTAATGAAGTAACAACCGTAATGATGTAACAACCGTAATGACGTAACAACCGTAATGACGTAACAACCGTAATGATGTAACAACCGTAATGATGTAACAACCGTAATGAGGTAACAATCGTAATGATGTAACAACCGTAATGATGTAACAACCGTAATGACGTAACAACCGTAATGATGTAACAACCATAATGATGTAACAACCATAATGATGTAACAACTGTAATGATGTAAAATGTTTTATGATATAACAACCATAATGATGTAAAAACAGTAATGATGTAACAACCGTAATGATGTAACAACCGTAATGATGTAACAATCATAATGATGTAACAACCGTAATGATGTAACAACCGTAATGATGTAACAACCGTAATGATGTAACAACCGTAATGATGTAAAAACCGTAATGATGTAAAAAATGTAATGATGTAACAACCGTAATGATGTAAAAAAAATATGATATAACAACCGTAATTATGTAACAACCGTAATGATGTAACAACCGTAATGATGTAAAAAAAATATGATATGACAACCGTAATGATGTAACAACCGTAATGATGTAACAACCGTAATGATGTAAAAAAAATATGATATAACAACCGTAATGATGTAACAACCGTAATGATGTAACAACCGTAATGATGTAACAACCGTAATGATGTAACAACCGTAATGATGTAACAACCGTAATGATGTAACAATCATAATGATGTAACAACCGTAATGATGTAACAACCGTAATGATGTAACAACCGTAATGATGTACAATCATAATGATGTAACAACCGTAATGATGTAAAAAATGTAATGATGTAACAACCATAATGATGTAACAACCGTAATGATGTAAAAAATGTAATGATGTAACAACCATAATGATGTAACAACCGTAATGATGTAAAAAATGTAATGATGTAACAACCATAATGATGTAACAACCGTAATGATGTAAAAAATGTAATGATGTAACAACCATAATGATGTAACAACTGTAATGATGTAAAAAATGTAATGATGTAACAACCATAATGATGTAACAACTGTAATGATGTAAAATGTTTTATGATATAACAACCATAATGATGTAAAAACAGTAATGATGTAACAACCGTAATGGTGTAAAACAATGTATGATTTAACAACTTGAATGATGTAACAACCGGAATGATGTAAAAAATGTAATGCTGTAACAACCGTAATGATGTAACAACCGTAATGATGTAAAAATGTAATGCTATAACAACCATAATGATGTAACAACCATAATGATGTAAAAATGTAATGCTATAACAACCGTAATGACGTAACAACCGTAATGACGTAACAACTGTAATGATGTAACAACCGTAATGATGTAACAACCGTAATGATGTAACAACCGTAATGACGTAACAACCGTAATGACGTAACAACCGTAATGAAGTAACAACCGTAATGATGTAACAACCGGAATGATGTAACAACCGTAATGATGTAACAACCGTAATGATGTAACAACCGTAATGATGTAACAACCGTGTGCACAGAATCTGCCTGATCAAAACGTATATCGTTCCTGCTATCAACAGACAGGTGTGATTGTCAGTGTCAGACTATGACGAAACCAAAACTCACATTAAAATGAAAACTTTACAAAGTGAGTAACTATGTCATAAAGTGTAACTCCGTGGGTGTTAAGAGAGAGGAGTTATTCATTAATCACACGACTGTATTCTAGTGGGCAGGACAAAGGGAGTTATCACCGCCATCATTCAGAGGCAATGCACACAACTTAGAGTAGGGAGAGGAGGGGATTTAAGCAGGTTCTCAAACAAGATGCCCCCACCTGATAACCTCAGCACTGACGCGGTTGGACCATTCCCATGAATGAATATCCTAATGCAAGTCACAAACCACAGAGGGGGAGGGAGGGAGGGAGGGAGAGGGGGAGGGAGGGAGGGAGAGAGAGAGAGAGAGAGAGAGAGAGAGAGAAAGAGAGAGAGAGAGAGAGAGAGAGAGAGAGAGAGGTGAGGGGAACCGTGTGAACATTAACGAGGAATGGAAGTGATGGTGAAAGATAACATGAACATTCCCCCTCTCCACCTTTTCTTTGCAGGAAATGACCCAAGCGGTGACAACAACTGCGCTCTTACATACCTGGCAAGGAATGGCAGCCAGCTACTTTAGGATGCCATTCCTCCCCACCCCACCCCACCTCACTTCATTTTTTATTGTATCTGGGATTTTTTGTGACACCCTTCCTGATGGAGCAACGCCACACTCCATCTTCCTGAAAGTCGGTTTTCGGCTTAACATCTTTGTTTACACACTTGAAACACTTGGGGCATCAAGGAGACACCTGAAGGACAGCAGGCCATCTGCACTATGAGGTCATTCATGTGTCTCAGTCAAGTTTTAAATGACAGTAATCTGTTATAAGACAGTAAGACACACATTACTTGATCATCTTCCAGAGGGAAATGGTATTTGAGCTCTCTATGATGTCATAGTATTATCATAGTAGGGGATCTGACCTGGATATTATTATGTCAAGTGTGTGACATTATACATACAGTTTTGGAACTGGGACAGTGTTGTTCCCAGAGGCAAATACCTCCTGATTGAAGATTGTGATGTTTTCCCTAACTATAAAATGCCATAAATAGAAATCTACAGTGGAGATGTAATACAGTGAATTGACTGCTTACTAATGCATAGCAACACTTGTTTCTCTAGGTTATTATATAATCAGTCTGTGTTCCGATGAAACGTCATTCTCACATTTGCAATGAATCCCTAGACCATAGACATGCCAAATGAAAGCCATGATGGAACAGTCATTCCACATTTCTCTTGAAATGGCATGATCATTTGATTGACAGGATACAGTCGGGCCAATAAAAAATGAAACCCCTCTCACCTTTCTTGAACTCCTCCAGCATGGCATCCAGCCTGGTGTCATTGAACACAAAATGCAGCTGATGGCTGTAAAACTTAGTGATGGTTTTCAGCGGCGTAGAATCATCTGGGTCGACAAACGCCAGGTCCTTCACGAACAATAGATCCACAATGTTGGACCTCTCGCCCTCGAACACGGGGATGCGCGTGTAGCCGCTCTCCATGATTTCAGACATGGTGTTGAAGTCGAGGATAGCATCACCTGGAATCATAAAACAATCTCTTAGCGGGGTCATCACGTCCTCCACTGTCTTAGTCCGTAGCTCCAAGGCGCCCTGAATGATGTTCAACTCCTCTTTGACCAGATCATTGTACGGATCCGTGACTCGGAGCATCTCCAAAAGCTTCTCGCGGTTGTACACAGTGCCTATCTCTTGGCCCAAAAGGTAATCTAGAAGTTTGCTCACTGGGTATGACGCGGGGAAGGTGAGCAGCATGAAAAACTTGGTGAGGAAAATGGTGTTGGCTCCAACGGCAAGGCCATGTCTTGAGCATATGGCTTGAGGGACAATCTCTCCAAAGATGACAATTCCAATAGTTGACATCACCACAGCTATCAGCCCAGAACCTGCAATATCATCAAATAAGATAGTTAGAGTTGTATTCACGAGCACGTTGCCTAGGAGAAGTGAGCAAAGCAGGTAATTCCCTTGGCTCCTAACTGGCTCTATCTTTTTGGCATAATTCTTCTCCATCTCTGTGCCACAATTCTGGACTATTTGGAGCTCCATTGGGTCCAGCGCCATCAGTCCCAAGTTCAACCCGCTGAACATGCCTGACAGACACAGCAACATGGAAATAAAGATGACTTGAAGCCAGAAGGGGAGAAGAAACCTCTTCTCCTCCACAACTATCACTTTAGTGTCATCTCCGTCGTGGTAAATCCAGGTGTTTTCGGTCCATGGGTCGTGCAGGCCGGCGGCGTGGTGGGCAGGTGTTGAGGTGGCGATGCACAGGTAATAAGATTTACTCCTCTCGGTTTTTCGAAGGGGTTTGACCTCGATTTCAACTACTCCCGACGTTCTGCGACTTAGAATGATGTTGGGCAAGATGATTATATCCGAGGTCCTGATACCGCAGGGATGCGCGGACGTATCCTCTTTGCTCCCGTTGTCCCCCGACAAGCTGTCGATGTCCCCGGCTGGTCGGATCTGCTCGTGTTCCGTAAATGCAATTTTGGACCAGGTCTCGTTGTTTATGTTTTGCCCGTAGACCCTCAATTTGACACGAGACCGTTCACTCACCCGTAGGTAGCCCCTATCCATAAAGGAAATGTCGTCCGTGTCCTCCAACCGGAGCCCGATGATAACCGTGTCCGACTCTACCCCTCCTTCCTTGCCACTTATCGAGGTGACCAAACAACCGCTGACAGTTAAGAAAATCATCGTCAGAGCTCGAACCCGGCTAAGTGACGCCATTTTTGCAAAGGGTACTGGGGCCGACGGCTCAGCCATGTTGATAATGGGCAACCTCCTGAATGAAAAGGGCTTTTAAAAATCAGAGCCAATCGGAGTCCGCCTTCATCTCCACCGGGGGTCGCCGTGATTTGTGCAGCATCGGGGACCCAAGCGCTTGGTTCCACTACGAGTCCGAAACTGATTACTCCTAGAGCGAACTCGTGCCTCCCCTGATGTCCCGGAGACAGACGACGGTAGCACCCAATCCAGTGCGGCAGTTGGACGGGGGCGGAGTTTTCGCCGCAGCTCCAACGAATGAAATTCCAAAACAAGCGCACCTCAAGCAAAAAAAGCCCAAGACACTGTCCTCGTGACTTTTTCAGATGGATTTCAGAGGCAACCAATAAATAATGAATTGGTGGGTAGATCCATAATATTTGATTTATCTGAGCGGAGTGAATGGTGCGTCATTATGCAATGTTCTCTCCATTGCAGAGGAGAGCGAGGTAGAGGGAGAGAGTTGTTTCAGCGGGCTGAATGGAATGCATGCTTTTAGGCTCTGTGACATTCTTTATGCATTTTAGATTAGTTCCTTAAGATGACCAAACAAGCAATCACAATGCATTTTTTAGCTTAGGGTATGGTATGTCTTGTAGGCTATTTAAAGATGATCTGCAAAGCCTAATTGTAGGGGGGGTTGGTTGACCAACCAAACCAATACAAATGCATGATAGGCATTGGAAATGATATAGATAGACAAAACGTACAGTAATTACCATGCGTAATATTAGCCTAATAAACAGATAATTACGCAAAATGCCTAGACGCATGTATAAGACATTTTATTTTGAATACTGTAGCCTACAATGTTCTGGTGTGAACATAATTCGTTATATCATACAAAGTGTGCAAATGCATTAATTAATCACCCATCATTAATAGGCAATTTAGCCCACGCATGATGCGGTGTTATGCATGAATCACATTTCAATGGGCTACTTTCACAAAGTAGGCATTGGGCATCATTTAAAAAACGGAGGGATAGGTAGGATAGTATTACAATATCACATTGAGGTAGCAGAGTCATTATCTGTCCAATCGGGGATTATGATGACATGTCAACTCATGGATAATAGGCCTATTCTGCCTGACATATCAGAACATGGAGCAAAGCAAATAAACAACATCAGATGAAGCACATATGTTTCTACTACATATATATATGTGGGTTTTTTCCTGTTTTTGGGTGATGGAATATTTCCGTGCTCTTCAGGGGCTGGTTGTTTATCAACAAAACCGACGCCTGCACAACTATGGGGCAAAACCGACAGGGTTGGCTTAGATTGTCGACAACGTGTAAACTACAGTTAGTCGCCAATATTTATTGAAAACATAAATAAAGTTTCTCCATGTACACTTGTTATCTCTCAAATACATTGTTACAGTTGTTGGTTAGGTAGATAGCCAATTTTAGCCATGTCAGCATTGAGGTGACAGTCAAATAACCAACAACAACAAAAATACCTGGTATCAAGAACAAGAAACAACTAGCAGACACGAGCCGCTTACAATTCACCACAGGGCAGTGTCTTGTCATTTTTGCTAGCTATCTGGCCATCCAGAACCATAACAACACATGCACTTCTGCGCCTTTGAAGCGCGCGCAAAGTTTTCTAGACGTTGTCAGCTAGACGTTGTCAGCTAACTAGTCTATAGGTGTTAATGACAGTGGATGTAGTTGTAGCAGGGACTGTGTCCAACAGTGCGCAGTTGGGCTGTAGACGCGCACCCACATCTGATTGGAGCAGTGCATTTCTGAGATTGCGTGCTCTCCTATAGGCGAACAGGGGTGGGTCTTTGAATAGCCCACATATTTTAATTTGGAATCAGACGTCAATATGTGACAATGTTTATTTAAAATGTTCATAATTGCTAAAGAGCGGTGTAAAGGTAGAAGTGAAAACACACAAATATTTTTTTCTCAATTTTGTGCATGCCTCAGCAATTGATCTCTCTCAGTGTCTTTTGCCCGATTGTAGGCTGTCTTTATCCAGGTGTCCTTGTATCCCTGTTCCTGGAAGCGGGAGGACAAAGCAGCAGTGTTTGTCTCACATACAGATATGGATGAGCAGTTCCTACAATTTCTCAAGAACTGGCTAATGGTAAAACTAGTAAAACGATAATGCTTCTTGATCCATTACCTGGACACTGTCTCCCCTAAGGACGTAATGAGGAACTCGATCTCTTTTGGATTTAAAAACATTTAGCCTACTGTATCACAGCCATGTTTTGTTTAGATTTATTTGTATCAATATTGTTTGGCCTTTGCACAAGTCATGGGAGCATTTCGCTACACCAGCAATAACATCTGCTAAATATTTGTATGCGACCAATACAATGTTATTTTATTTGATAAAATGGTTTACAAAATATTATGAACACCTGCTCTTCCAATGAAATAGACCAGGGATGTGCAACTGGCTGCATGCGGCCCTTTTGTCGGACTGCGGAAGAGTTTAAAAAAAAAACTCAGTCGGGGTCTCAACATACTGTTGAGAGTTAGAATAATAGAACACACAAGGTGCAATTTCGACATTTGGTTGTGCATCAGCAGTCACTCACTTACCCCATGTCAGCTCCGTTTGTTTGATTGTTAAACGAGTCTAGTGGCCAGCTATCTAAACGTGTTGTAAGCATGATCGAATTACCGGCCGGCGTGGGGCACATTGATCATCAGTTAAACATTTTTCCCCACCCTATGACAACATGTGTAGAATAGCAGGAAATTAGCTGTAAAACTTCAAATTTCTCTCCACCCCATGACAAAATGAGTAGAATTACATGAAATTAGTTATAAAATACCAACATTTTCACGGCAACGTGTTTTCTACGCCCAATGGCGTATATCTTCAGCTCTCATGAATGGGGCTGATAAAATGTTTTGCCCGAAAGGTGGGGAGGGGTTATGGATGTGGGTATGCAGACCAGTGGAGGCTGCTGGGGGGAATACAGCTCATAGGAGCAAATGGAATGGCATCAAACACCTGGAAACCACGTGTTTGATACCATTCCACTGATTCTACTCCAGTCATTACCACGAGCCCGTCCTCCCAAATGAAGGTGCCACCAACCTCCTGTGATGCAGACCCACTAGCCACTGCAGCCCCTCATGATGAGTCAAAGTTTCCCATCCTTGACATAGCTTTCATCTGGATTCTATGACCCCTTATTCTCACTTGTTAAATCCACTTCAAATCAGTGGAGATGAAGGGGAGGACAAGTTAGAGAAGGATTTTTAAGCCTTGAGACATGGATTGTGTATGTGTGCCATTCAGAGGGTGAATGGGTAAGACAAGATGCCTTTGGACGGGGTATGGTAGTAGGTGCCAGGCACACCGATTTGTGTCAAGAACTGCAAGTATGCTGGTTTTTCACACTCAACAGTTTCCTGTGTGTATCAAGAATGATCCACCACCTAAAGGACATCCAGCTAACTTGATTTGATGTTGATTTTTTAGGATCCCAAATAGCCAATGGCGACAGGGGTCTGACAGACAATGAAAAAGACATTACAGACAAAATACAATTGACATACATTTAAGAACATTAACATGTATGGTGTATGAGTCTATCAGTTACACATACATGTCAATACATGCACACAAGTAGAAACTTGACACATCTGTGGGAAGCATTGGAGTCAACATGGGCCAGCATCCCTGTAGATCGCCTTCAACACCTTGTAGAGTCCAACGAATTGAGGCTGTTAGGATGGAACTCAATATTAGGAAGCTGTTCTTAATGTTTTGTACACTCAGTGTAAATCATGTTGACCTATGATTCTGTCTAAATGTGTTGTCCAATATGTATACCTTTGTAAACATTGTATATAGAAATATATTGTCAATTGAGACTTGATTGCTAACCAATTGTCTAATTGAAATGACTAATTGTTGCCACCCGTTGTTCACTTGAACTTGTATGAATACAGACTGCAGGAGTTTCCTCACAAAGCACACCCTTGAAAAATACCTAGTCGAAACTTTGGGTGTTTATGAATGAAATGAAAATACTAAGAATATAACTGATATCCCGAGTGTGCTTTCCCCTGTGGATCAGTGGAGGCTGGTGGAAGGAGATAAAGGAGGACGGGCTCATTGTAATGGCTGGTATTAATGGAACGGAGTCAAGCGTGGTTTCCATATTAGCGATGTTTGATACCGTTCCATTCCATTTCTGCCATTAGAATGAGCACATCCTCCAATAGCTCCTCACACCAGCCTCCACTGCCGTGGATATATTTTTTACATTTCTCTCCCACACACCCATCTTGAAATCTAAGGCCAACTTCATTAAAGAGAGACACACTGACCACTTCTTCACTGCCGGAAATGTGTTTGGATTATGATAATATTCACACAGTTGTACAATTAACACATGAGCCTAAGGCTTGACAAAAAATCCATAGTTTGACATGAATTACAATTATTGTTTATTCATACACAGTAAAATCATTCTCTGTGTCTCTCTCATATCTTGGCTACCCCATCACTTGCAAAAGGATTACTCTGCACCACAGCACCCCCCTGTGGCAGAAGAGACAGTTGCACTCCCCAGCTGCAGCACCAGTTCAAAGGGATTCACCGTGCCCACCTGCAATGACACACAGCATGACAGACAGCACTTGGTTTCCCTGGAAAATCACTGAAAAACACCGCATGCCATATTTACACAACGTCATGGTAGTGCGTTATGTAAAAGCCTTATATGATAATAACTCTACTATCTCACAAGGTTAGGGTCCATTCCATATAACCTCCAGTCAATTCAGCAATATTTGAAGATAATTACAGAGAAATACCATTTCAATAATATGAATCACGACCCTGGATCGGTATTTGTGACTATGCAATATGTTTTTTATCTGCCATTAGTTTATCTTTTCACCGTTTGCCTGAAGAAGCTGTAGCTTGTACAAGCTGTACATACTTTCCATACAGTTTATTACGGCATGAGATCATGACCTGGGCCCGTATCCACAAAGCATCTCAGAGGAGGAATGCTGATCTAGGATCAGTTTTTGCCTTTTAGGTCATTATAAGATAAGATTATATGGACAGATCCTAGATCAGCACTACTACACTGAGATGCTTTGTGGATACAGGCCCAGATCGGATTGCCCTTTGAGTTCACTTGCAACAGAGAGTGTGTAAAAGGTAGAGATAATAATAATCTAAACTAGAGTTAGGAGCAAACTAAATAAAGTACCTGGTAACTAGCTTTGGGACACAACACCTATTGTCTCTCAGTAAAGGGTTACCAGTAGCTTTGGGACACAACACCTATTGTCTCTCAGTAAAGGGTTACCAGTAGCTTTGGGACACAACATCAGTAGTCTGTGTACTGGTTGGACTCCCTGAGTTGTGCATCGTTCTGGTGGTTGGCGACGGACAATAACCATTCCACATTATAGCCAGCTACACCCCCGTAAAATTCCAGTCAACAAAAGCATAGGTATAATCACTAGGAACTCTACTTACCAAACATAAAGTGCAATAAGTCCCTCGCTATCAAATAAACATCAGAATACAACTTTTACTCGAACCGCACCATATTCCTTCCAAGTTTGACCCCTCCCTTCACACAAG
Source organism: Salmo trutta (assembly GCF_901001165.1). Taxonomy (NCBI): domain Eukaryota; kingdom Metazoa; phylum Chordata; class Actinopteri; order Salmoniformes; family Salmonidae; genus Salmo; species Salmo trutta. The sequence continues at coordinate 8,238,974 of NC_042994.1, forward strand.
ACTTCCTCCCACGAAATCTACCACTGTTCACACAGCAGGAATATGATGCGGTTTGGACAAAAGTTGGATTCAGATGTTTATTTGATTGCGAGGGACACATTTCACTTTATGTCTGGTAAGTAGAGTTCCTGGAGATTATACATATGCTTTTGTTGACAGGAAACCGTTTTGTTGTAGGTGAATCCGGCTATAATGTGGAATGGTTATTGTCCGTCGCCAACCACCAGAACGATGCACAACTCAGGGAGTCCAACCAGTACACAGACTACTGATGTTGTGTCCCGAAGCTACTGGTAACCCTTTACTGAGAGACAACAGGTGTAATGCATTATGATGCGGTTATAATACTGTGTATAAAGAATTATAAAACTTGTCACGAGAATACAACCTGGATGAGACCTCAACCAGCCTCAGCCTCCTTACGACCAAGGCTAAACTGAACACCCACAGCCTGAAGAATGTGTAGGGAGTATGAAAAGATTCAAACTGTAGGAAACATAATCAAACCAAATATAGTCCTCAGTGTGTGTGTGTTTTGTGCTTGCGCTAATGTGTGTGTGTGGTTTCAGTGACCATGAGGGACCATGATAAGAAGACATTGAGACATTCCATTGGCTGACAGGAGGACATGCATTCCTTCCTGGTTAAAGGTTCCCAGCAGGACTTTAACGCAGCCTAGTTGTGACTGCAGCACATCTGCTTGACCTTGGTGTGTGTGTGTGTGTGTGTCTGTGTGCATGCGTAGGGGCTAGGGGTCAATTTGGAATTCACAGTGGGACGGTGTCAGTGGATTTGTCATGAACTTTATACACACACACATTATTACATTTATACACACACCCTGCAACCACATCTAAAACTCAGAGTATTATGACACATTAGGTGCAATTGTCCTGGTATTGGTACAAACCTTGGGTTTCTTTACACTACATCCAGCAGGTAACCCGGGGGGTTGGAAAGTGAACTCCTCAGCAAACCTGGAGTGGCTGAGGATGCTGGCCACCTCTCCATCCACCTCCACTACCTCATCCACCTTGGGGAGACACACACACATATTACTCACTGAGTACAACACACTCCCGTGGAAAACACACTCCCGTGGAAAACACACTCCCGTGGAAAACACACTCCCGTGGAAAACACACTGCCGTGGAAAACACACTGCCGTGGAAAACACACTGCCGTGGAAAACACACTGCCGTGGAAAACACACTCCCGTGGAAAACACACTCCCGTGGAAAACACACTCCCGTGGAAAACACACTCCCGTGGAAAACACACCGGGCACAGATCTAGGATCAATATGATCCAATATTTATTTGCCAAACTGTTACATCGGAAATGTGTTTTCTGCTCTGCTTTTAACTTCCCCATACAACACAAACATACTCATATTGGAGAGGAGCAAAGCCAAACTCCATTTGGCAGAAAAACACAAAACAGTATCTTGTACAAACCTTGAACGTGTACTGAGAGTCAAACTCCAGACTCTCCTCAAAACCAGTGATGTTGCCATTGTATATGACCAGAGAGCCTTTGTTCGAGATTTTGGGGATCTTGAAGAGACGGTAGGTGGCAGAGACAAACTTGTAGTCACCTGTAATTCCAGAGGAAATATCAACGTTTTGAACAGTCAATCTTAAAAATGTGGGGTCCCATGTATCAATGCTATTGACCCAGTATGTTATAACAATGTAACCGCTATATGGTAACTTATATGGTTAAGAGCTGATGGAAAAAAATGTCACCGTCTCATGTTTAAGACGAGTTAACACATCTCACCTAGGACGGCCTCCAGTTCCATGTTGTCCACGGTGACGACATTGGCCGTGACCAACCGCGGGGGGCTGAATCCCACCTCCTGAGCCAATCGCACTAGGTCCTCCCACCAAAGCGCTCCGCCTAAACACTCCCCTAACGACAGCATTAACATCTACAGTTCACCTAGGTTATTAACTGTTGATGGTACTACACATATAAATAGCAGCTAGAACTAGTCTAAAACAGTGTGAAATGGAATACAGAAGCTGCTTAGTAGACATACATACCCCACAGGACTTTGTGATTCTTGATCTCATCGGAGAGCTTACTGCTACTATAGACATCACTGAAGTACAGCTCTCCTCCATCCTGACAACCAGAGGAAGTAGCAAACATATTTAGTATGCACGCTTAGAAGAAGTGAAAGAAAGGGAAAGGGGGATACCTAGTCAGTTGTACAATGATGCAGTCAACTGAAATGTGTCTTCTGCGTTTCAATGTTACCAAGCAAGGATTCTCTTTCTTAATTACTTTTCACTGACACGTTTAAGTACAGTAACAGCATTTTACTTCTAAGAACTGGAACATGACATGGACCTCCCTTACAAGCTTGAAAGGGTTCATTGAAGTTTTGTTGGTTGTAATTACCTGATTTGTACATGATATAGTATAGCACACAGTGTACCTTCAGCACGCGGTAAGCATCACTCAATACTTTTCTCTTGTCTGGGGACAAATTCACCACACAGTTGGATCTGTCGCACAACAAAAGGGGCAAATAACAAATAATGAACCCTCACCGTACTCTAATCACTATGATATTACTGTAAAAATTAACTAATCTTTCAAGGGTAAACAAACAACCAACAATGGCATCTTACATGATGATATCAAAGGAGTTCTCCTTGAGTCCAGCCTCCTTTAGAGCCTCGATGTAGCCCTGCACAAAGTCCACGTTGGGCTTCTCGTATCCAAACTCCTGCGTGTGGTGGTCCACGTACTTTCTGGCCACCTCAAGCTATAAAGAAAGAAAAACGGATGTGTTCCCAGGACCGAAACAGCACTCCAAAACAAGAACAGAAAAAAAAGGGGAATTTGGCTTGCACATACATACAGTGGCTTGCGAAAGTATTCACCCCCCTTGGCATTTTTCCTATTTTGTTGCCTTACAACCTGGAATTAAAATGTATTTTTGGGGGGGTTTGTATCATTTGATTTACACAACATGCCTACCACTTTGAAGATGCAAAATATTTTTTCTTGTGAAACAAACAAGAAATAAGACAAAAAAAGAGAAAACTTGAGCGTGCATAACTATTTACACCCCCAGTCAATTCATTGTAAAGCCACATTTTGCAGCAATTACAGCTGCACGTATCTTGGGGTATGTCTCTATTAGCTTGGCACATCTATCCACTGGGATTTTTGCCCATTCTTCAAGGCAAAACTGCTCCAGCTCCTTCAAGTTGGATGGGTTCCACTGGTATACAGCAATCTTTAAGTCATACCACAGATTCTCAATTGGATTAAGGTCTGGGCTTTGACTAGGCCATTCCAAGACATTTAAATGTTTCCCCTTAAACCACTCGAGTGTTGCTTTACCAGTACGCTTAGGATCATTGTCCTGCTGAAAGGTGAACCTCAGTCCCAGTCTCAAATCTCTGGAAGACTGAAACAGGTTCCCTCAAGAATTTTCCTGTATTTAGCGCCATCCATCATTCCTTCAATTCTGACCAGTTTCCCAGTCCCTGCCGATGAAAAACATCCCCGTAGCATGATTCTGCCACCACCATGCTTCACTGTGGGGATGATGTTTGCCTTCCCTGTAGCTCAGTTGCTAGAGCATGGTGTTTGCAACACCAGGGTTGTGGGTTCGATTCCCACAGGGGGCCAGCACAAAAAAAAAAAAAAAAAAAATTATGAAATTGTATGAAATGTATGCATTCACTACTGTAAGTCGCTCTGGATAAGAGCGTCTGCTAAATGACGTAAATGTAATGTTCTCGGGGTGATAAGAGGTGTTGGGTTTGCACCAGACATAGCGTTTTCCTTGATGGCCAAAAAGCTCAATTTTAGTCTCATCTGACCAGAGTATCTTCTTCCATATATTTGGGGAGTCTCCCACATGCCTTTTGGCGAACACCAAACGTGTTTGCTTATTTTTTTCTTTAAGCAATGGCTTTTCTCTGGCCACTCTTCCATAAAGCCCAGCCCTGTGGAGTGTACAGCTTAAAGTGGTCCTATGGACAGATACTCCAATCTCTGCTGTGGAGCTTTGAAGCTCCTTCAGGGTTGTCTTTGGTCTCTTTGTTGCCTCTCTTATTAATGTCCTCCCTGCCTGGTCTGTGAGTTTTCGTGGGCCGCCCTCTTTTGGCAGGTTTGTGTGGTGCCATATTCTTTCCATTTTTTAATAATGGATTTAATGGTGCTCTGTGGGATGTTCAAAGTTTCATATATTTTTTTTATAACCCAACCCTGATCTGTACTTCTCCACAACTTTGTCCCTGACCTGTTTGGAGAGCTCCTTGGTCTTCATGGTGCCGCTTGCTTGGTGGTTCCCCTTGCTTAGTGGTGTTGCAGACTCTGGGGCCTTTCAGAACAGGTGTAAATAGACTGAGATCATGTGACAGATCATGTGACACTTAGATTGCACACAGGTGGACTTTATTTAACTAATTGTGTGACTTCTGAAGGTAATTGGTTGCACCAGATCTTATTGAGGGGCTTCATAGCAAAGTGGGTGAATACATATGCACGCACCACTTTTCCATTTTAATTTATTTAGAATTTTTTGGAACAAGTTATTTTTTACATTTCACTTCACCAATTTGAACTATTTTGTGTATGTCCATTACATGAAATCCAAATAAAAATCTATTTAAATTACAGGTTGTAATGCAACAAAATAGGAAAAATGCCAAATGGATGAATACCTTTGCAAGGCACTGTAAACAAGCACCACAAAGTGGTGTTCAGCAATTGCCCCTTATGATATTAAAAACTTTTTAATTGAATGGTCACCACCACAGCACACTGTTGTGTACCTGATCCTCAGTCATGTCGATGCCTGTGACGTGGCCCTTCTCCCCGACCAGTTGGCTGAGCATGTAGCAGTCTCTCCCACTGCCACTGCCCAGGTCCAGCAGCCTGCAGCCCTCCAGACACTCTGGGACCACCAGCCCACACCCATAGTACCTGACAGAACAACAGCAGGTCAAAGGGCTACATGGTGAGTGTATTGAATCAAGTGTCACAGTTATTCATGGAGGATTCAACAATCTTATTCACAACAATCGTATCCTTAACAATCTACAGGCAAACACAGACAGAAAGACACACAGACATGCATCTGTGTGAAAATGACTCACTGATGTTATCAAAATGTAATTACATTGTAAGTACAATGTTACAATAGTGAACCCACTTGGCTGTGACTTCAGGATGGATCTTCTTCAGAGCCTTGAGGATGAAGGCTGGGATGGGCTGAGACGGGGCTAAGCAGGCATTACTCTTCAGGTCAGACGTTTTCTTCAGGGTCTTCCCATAGTAGTCCTGAGGGAAGGTTAAAAATACCAACTGTATCAAGATTTATGATGAAAGTCTTACACATTTTTACTTGGCTGCATCTTATTCCACGATGATCAATCTCAGGTTAATGTGCAACTTAATGTTCAACAATTAATTCATCTAGGCTATCAGTAGCCATAAGCATACTGCCTGGACATACTGTGATGAATGTACAACACATTAGGAACACCTTCCTAATATTGAGTTGCACCCCCTTGTTCCTCAGAACAGCCTCAATTCGTCAGAGCATGGCTCTATAAGGTGTTGAAAGCGTTCCACAGGGATGCTGGCCCATGTTGACTCCAATGCTTCCCACAGTTGTGTCAAGTTGTCTGGATGTCCTTTGGGTGGTGGACCATTCTTGATACACACAGGAAAGTGTTGAGCGTGAAAAACCCAGCAGCGTTGCAGTTTTTGACACTCAAACCGGTGCGCCTGGCATCTACTACCATACCCTGTTTAAACAAACACCCTCTGAATGGCACACAATCCATGTCACAATTGTATCAAGGCTTAAATATCCTTCTCTAACTTGTCTCCTTCCCTTCATCTACACTGACTGAAGTGGATTTAACAAGTGACATCAATAAGGGATCATAGCTTTCACCTGGATTCACCTGGTCAGTCTATGTCATGGAAAGAGCAGGTGAGCCTAATGTTTTGTACACTCAGTGCAGAAACCTACTCTACTAGTCAGCAATGGGCTACAAATATATGTAAAATGTACTAAAAAAATGATACTTTAACTTTCTCATACCTTGACATCCACATGAATCACTGAATCAACGAAACAGCCTTTCCCACATTCCCTATAAAAATGTAAGACATGCCATTTAGCTATAGTTAAATTAACGGACAGACATTTTCACAACAGAAAAAAAACATTGTCAAGACAAACATGTCAAACAAGACCTTGTTACAGTAACCTGCAAGTATATTTCCACGATAGGCCATTGTAACGATGTCGCGATTGTAACGAGTCGTGGGAAACAGTTTGGTCTTTCACTTTGCATAATATGAAAAATTGTAGCATATGCTGGCTGGATAGTGTGACTACAATTGTAGAAAAAAATGACACCGCGAGGGGCATGGCCAACAATTTGAACAACACATCTACAACTGACACTTGTGGAAGCTTACCCGTGTTCTTTCTTGCATTCAGCCATTGTGGTCCAAATGACCCTAATTATTACGTAAGTCTAATAAACAAACATTGGACTCAAAGTTCATTTTACATGACCTGTCATAACAAAATGTTAACTTCCTGGTTCTCTGTACCGCCCCCTATCCTTCAAATTAAAAGTCTCTTTCAAAATAAAATGTTACAACTGGTTTAACACTCCTGTTGTGTTCTGGTCGAATTGGACCGATTTACAAGTTCTCTCTCTTTGAAAAAATGTAGTTCATTTAATCTGATTGTCATAAGATTCCATGACTTTGTCCACACAGGGCATCTGAACACACAAAATACATTTAGATGATTTTCAATACACTTTGGGTGTTTTATTTAACTTTTTGGTGTTCCAGGTCAGAAATGACCAGTCATTAGAAATAAATGGGTGAGACTACAATTAGTGTATAAAATTGAGTTCAGGCACATGCCCATTCATCAGATGGTCACACTTCCTCTCCCAAACCCCCACATGCATTGTGTTTGAGCACACACACACACAGCTCAACTCCCCTTCTTGGCTTCCATGGCAACCCCCACAGGAACCTTTCCCCAATATAATCTTTCCCCCACGGGAACCACACCTGTCGGCATTCTCAAACAATCGCAACATTGTTTCATTAATATATAGAACATTTCTTGCAGCTCTGGCATATAAAGCTTTTTTGAGGCCCTGCTCACAATTCATTCTGTGGCAGCACAATGACCAAACGATATCCTGTATGTGAGGCTCTTGATCATATATTTGATCATGACACTTGTGAGGAGAGAGGCCAGGAAACTGACAGTGAAGATGCATTAGAGGAGGACGTGTCAGAAGTTGAAGACAACACAGAATATGATCCAGACCAAGAGACAACCGATGTGGAACAATCCAGTGATGAGGAAGAAGGCCCTGCTGAGGTTGTTGTTACATTCTGGTCAAAGAATGGGAATTTGTCCTGGTCTTCATCCCCACCTGAGAGGAGAGGTCGGCTGTTGGCTGAAAATGTTATCAGGAGGATCCCAGGGCCAACAAGATACGCCATATCCCGGGTTGATGACATAAAATCCTGCTTCGAACTGTTCCTGACAGAGTCAATCGAAACTATAGTGATGAACATGACCAAGTTGGAGGGGAGGCGCATTTACAAAGACAACTGGAAGGAGGTAGACCAGACAGACGTCAAAGAATACGTGGGTCTCTTGATTTGGCTGGTGTGATCCAGAAACTAATCTACCACCAGTTGATGTGATAAATAGCACAATATGTTTCATCTGAGTATTTGTTATAGTCAAAATAATCCATACATTGGTTTTTGAGTAATAAAAAGCTTAGTTGTATGAGCTCAGGTCAATGAGGCCTACAGGCCATAAATAGCAAGTAGAAGTTCAAAACTGGTAATGTTCACAAGAACTTAAATTGATTAAAAGATCTAACACAACATTAGGTGATAAAATATGTATTATTATGGATTTACAAATCAGCTATAATGGGGCGGTCATTTGACCGGCAACACAGAATTAACTAACACAACAGCAGGGTTAACGGAGCAAATTATACATATGTTAGAGATAGTATAATTTCTTATAGCACTGATTTTCAACTCACCTTCCCTCGTCCATTTGATTAAAACGCAGCTTTCAAATCATTTATCAATTCAGCACGTGTGGAACACAAACAAAGAACACAAAATTACAAAACGTTTTTCTGGTTTACATTTATTGAACATGTGTCAATTTCGCTGCTGTAATAAAAATGGCTTACGAACAAAAGACTGAAAATGTGCACAACCACCTTACATCCCGTGTGGAAACAGCATACTATCTTTGGCATGATGTCCATTATTCACAATACAATATTGTCACCTCATTCAATAGGTCATTTAATCTGTGCATTGAGTTCCCTGTATCTTCACCTTCACACTCTTTTGATTGATTGAAGGTGATTGAAGGAGATTGAATGTTTCAAGAGTAAAACAATTCTATACTCAACAAAACAATAGTAAGTCATTTATTAAAATAAAATAGAAATGAATCATTCACTAACTAAAAAGCTAATGATTGTAGACTGACAATTTGCTATGACAGATTTAAAAGTAGCTAGTTTGGTTCATAAATGCTTTGTATGATATTATAATACAAAATTTTCCAATATGTCGATCAAAAGCTTTACAATTTCATTACACGAGCTGACAAAGACATCCGTCCAAAATGCAGAATAGTTTACCTTTGTTGTACCACAATTATAGAATATTCTATTTGTTTATACCTAATGCATAATAGGCCTATAAAAAGCACTTATGATAGCTTGGTTCTCGTAACTAAACGTTTTTTTGTACCCGTTTCTCCTACGGACCTGTAAGTTTCACTAATGCACAATCATTGCGAGCTATCGCAAACATGACAGTTTCTCAGAGATGCACAATACAATCATGTAATCAATATCTCTGAGAATAACCAATCACGTCCTAGACACCGATAGAGGCCGTTACTGAATGTGGTAAGTGTTGTGTTTTTACCCATGTAGAATTCATCTCAACGACACATTAGAAAACCATCCTTTACAAAACAAATATTAACTGATTCAATGTATAATAAAAATGAGGGGGGAAAAAAAGACAGGATTCGCAGATAGAACTTTTTTTATGTTTGATTCATTTCTTTGTCTCCATTATTAGTTACATATATTTATGTGCAAAATAAAAATATTATTGTGTCACACGAAATGTGTTAATGCACTTGGGTCTCTGTGAAAACAGGGTTGTAAGGAGAGTAAAAACCATAAGGCTAAAGGTCTTATGCGAAACAGTAACATTCACGCAGTGTTTTGCGTCAGGCTCTTCCTGTACAGTATACTCCGAGTCAGTATTCATGTCATAAGAATTAATTGCCCTCGACAACGCCCACCAATTGGGGAAAACAAACGTTCTTTCCCCATTGACCCCGACTGTAAAAGAGCCAACTTCGTAGTACATTTTTTGTTCTACAAATGTAACTAGGTCAAAAATCTCGACCTACGGAAATAGAGCCAGCGAGAAGAGCCCTGTGGCTTCAGGCTATTCGGTGTGGAAGAGTGAGAAATTGTGGGGACCCGGTGTCAAAGTAGGCTACACTTTAGCTACGTGTGTGGAAAATATTTTATCACAGGTAAGACATTTAACTTGCTTAGTAGAGTCCGTTTGGAACTCCACTCACTACTTGTAGCTTTATAGCTAGTCCATTTGTTTGCGTTGGCTAGCTTAATGTTCTGGTTCAGGGCTCTCCAATCCTGTTCCTGGAGAGCTACCGTCCTGTGGGTTCACTCCAACCCTAATCTAGCACACCTGATTCTATAAACCCAATCAGATTAGTTACAACTGGGGTTGGGAGTGAAAACCTACAGGAGGATAGCTCTCCAGGAACAGGGTTGGAGAGTCCTGTTCTGGTTGGTAGCTAGCTAGCACGCACTCACTCGGTTAACATTAGTGCTGTCATGAAAACGAGGGAAGCGCCAACAACATTACATTTTTCTAAGTAGTGAGAACACTCAGGAGCAGGCAAAGTTGAATAGTAATCTTTACACACGTTGTACTTTTCTTAAAATGTAGTTTTGTAATTGACTAAAACAAGCAGACAAGAAAATAGCTTTTGGAAAAAGGTCAAGTTTTTGCTGTGAGCCAATGGGGTAACCAGAGTAACCATGTGTTGTTTTCCCCACGGGCAGGCAGGGCCACCACGTTCTATTTCATACCGACTGGGACTATCACATTACATAAGCACACATCGTCGCCATGACGATCCACACTGCACTGCTTGACAATGTTCCTGTACCGCTTCAGTGTATTTGTCCAGGATGTTCCTTCCTGTGAACAGACACAGGAAGTAGCTGCGATGATTTACCAGCTTGGTACACTGAGCATAGGAGTTGGCAAGACAGCACAAACTGATCTGGGACCAGACTAGAGTTGCACCAGTGTGTATTTACACTATACTGCAGTCGCACCAAACGTCAGGTCAGCATCCACTGACCAGACTATCAATCTCCTCCAGCTTGCACAAGTCTTAACACAATCTCCTTTCGCCTCCTCTTGGTGAAGACAGACAAAGGAGGACATTTATGCCGTTAGCAGTCTGTAGGCAGGTTGGTGATAGGCCAAACCTCTCCTACTGTTACCTTGTACATTGCAGTTAAGGCCACCATTACAGTATGCCAAAGGGGCTTTAGCTATCAACATCAGGCCTTTAAGTCCAGACTCTGGGATAAAATACAACTTCCTACTCTTCACACACACACACACACACACGATCTCAGACAGTCACACACACACACTAAAGTCTTGACTCCGACTCCTGGTTCCCTCTCCCTCCTCGAAAGATTAGCTTAGCGTAGCTCAGCCCTGGGGCTCTGTGCTGTTGCCATGGTGAGGGGGCCCCTCAAGCTCATTGATGGTGTGGAGGAGCAGGCACACCGGGGGCTGGGTGGGTTGCGTCATGGCGGGTGGTGGCGGGGAGTTGGACCCTGTCGCCGACCCGCACTCCGACCTACTTTCGGGTCCATCCAGGGCTAGGGCCTGCCCCTCTTCTACTCCCGGAGCGGGGTGACCGCATCCATCGCAGAAGTCTCCTCCTTCCTGCTCCCCCATTAGGCTATCCTTCTCCCTCAGCTCCTTGCCCTCCTGGCTCCCAATACTGGTACTACCACCACGGTCACATACACAGACCTCGATACCCGAGTCACCCGTGAAACGGCGCCGCCGCCCAAGGGCCCCCCTATTATCTTTGTCCTCCTGGGCACCGCTCTCGGGCCCCCCTAGGTCCCCGAGAAACAGAGGCTCCTTGCAACTCTTCTCTGGGCTTCTAGGCTCCTCTGTAGAGGCCTCCTGGGGCCCTAGCCCTGGTCCACCATCCTGGGGCCCTAGCCCTGGTCCACCATCCTGGGGCTCCTGAGGCTTATTGTCTGCCTTGTGTCTGTTGTAGCCAATGGTGGGAGCCCCAGTGCGGTGGGGCTCTTCTAGGATCGGCCTGGAGCAGAGGGTGTCGGACACTGGGGGGACCGGAGTGGTCTGGATGGCCGGGCAGTGTCCCAGTCCGTCCTGTGGGTCCGTGGGCAGGGGGCTGACTGTATGGAAGACACTGTAGGGAGGGGGAGGGGTGGGAGGGCGGTTCACCACCTCCTCATAGTCAGGTAGGAGGGAATTTGGAAGAAACCCTGGAAGTGAAGATGAGAGGGACACAAAGGACAGTTAGGATTAACTGAAAATGATTGCAAGGAAAACATGTTGCAACATTGGCATTAAACCAAGACCCGGTGGTTAAGGGTTCCTGCAATCTGGGGTATGAAACAGGGCTGTGTTTCATCCCACACCAAAACAAAACCGCAACACCTAGTTCAAACAAAGGACTGGAGTTGAGTCAAGGTAGCGCTGCCAGGCAGTGACTAAACTCTCAGTTTGATGCAATAATTGCCATTGAGAAATATCCCCCCTAGCTGAGAGGGATAACCACAAAAAATTCACCCAAGGTGCAATGTTTGAGTAAGCTTCAGCACTGGGGAATAACAATGCAATGTAGTCAGACAGAAAGGCAGAAGGAGAGAACTACTGAGACTGAAGTGGAGTATGTATGAAGCTTTAGTGCTCTCGTGTTTCATTGCGCCACGGTAAAGATGGGACTGAAGTAGAAGGGCATTGCGCAATAATGCCATGTTGTTGACTACTACCAGCATAACGCTGTGCATCTGCGCAGCTCCTCCTAAGCTGTATCACACCATGCCATAGTTAATACGGGCAGCACACCGTCCAATAACGCAATATGATGTTAACGACATCAATGATGGACTACCACCGGTCTGACGCTGTGTACAGAACACGGCGCTCTCTCGCGTTGTGGGTGTCGCGCCGTGCCACACGGGAGCTCTGATAGGCGGGACTCTTACTGAAGAAGAACGGAACGGAGGTGTAGTTGTGCGCCTCGCGGTAGGCGATGAGGTTGATCTCGTGCTGGCGCTGCTGCTGCTGCAGCCGGTGCTTGGTGCGCCGGTGGTGACACACGCAGCAGCAGCTCAGGATGAAGATGATGACCCACACCAGCCAGAACCCTGCCGGAGACAGAGACACAGTAGAAAGACTGTGAAACATAGACATATGTTAATACGTGTTATTCATATCTCTATGGTGAAACTACTGTAAAAGTACTGCTGAATGGAAGGAGTGACAAATTGTTTTTGAAAGTAACAGAGAGCTACAGTACATTACTACTGTAAAAATCTAGTGCCTGTACAGTGAATGCCAGTAATGACAAATTGCTAGTGAATGCAATAGAGAGATATAGTGCACCACAAGAGATATGCAGAGGACCTAACTCCTGGGATGGGGAGGAAGTGATATGCAGAGGACCTAACTCCTGGGATGGGGAGGAAGTGATATGCAGAGGACCTAACTCCTGGGATGGGGAGGAAGTGATATGCAGAGGACCTAACTCCTGGGATGAGGGAGGAGGAGGAAGTGATATGCAGAGGACCTAACTCCTGGGATGAGGGAGGAGGAGGAAGTGATATGCAGAGGACCTAACTCCTGGGATGGGGAGGAAGTGATATGCAGAGGACCTAACTCCTGGGATGGGGAGGAAGTGATATGCAGAGGACCTAACTCCTGGGATGAGGGAGGAGGAGGAAGTGATATGCAGAGGACCTAACTCCTGGGATGGGGAGGAAGTGATATGCAGAGGACCTAACTCCTGGGATGGGGAGGAAGTGATATGCAGAGGACCTAACTCCTGGGATGGGGAGGAAGTGATATGCAGAGGACCTAACTCCTGGGATGAGGGAGGAGGAGGAAGTGATATGCAGAGGACCTAACTCCTGGGATGGGGAGGAGGAGGAAGTGATATGCAGAGGACCTAACTCCTGGGATGGGGAGGAAGTGATATGCAGAGGACCTAACTCCTGGGATGGGGAGGAAGTGATATGCAGAGGACCTAACTCCTGGGATGGGGAGGAGGAAGAAGTGATATGCAGAGGACCTAACTCCTGGGATGGGGAGGAAGTGATATGCAAAGGACCTAACTCCTGGGATGGGGAGGAGGAAGAAGTGATATGCAGAGGACCTAACTCCTGGGATGGGGAGGAAGTGATATGCAGAGGACCTAACTCCTGGGATGGGGAGGAGGAAGAAGTGATATGCAGAGGACCTAACTCCTGGGATGGGGAGGAGGAGGAAGTGATATGCAGAGGACCTAACTCCTGGGATGGGGAGGAGGAGGAAGTGATATGCAGAGGACCTAACTCCTGGGATGGGGGAGGAGGAAGTGATATGCAGAGGACCTAACTCCTGGGATGGGGAGGAGGAGGAAGTGATATGCAGAGGACCTAACTCCTGGGATGGGGAGGAGGAGGAAGTGATATGCAGAGGACCTAACTCCTGGGATGGGGGAGGAGGAGGAAGTGATATGCAGAGGACCTAACTCCTGGGATGGGGGAGGAGGAAGTGATATGCAGAGGACCTAACTCCTGGGATGGGGGAGGAGGAAGTGATATGCAGAGGACCTAACTCCTGGGATGGGGAGGAGAAGGAAGTGATATGCAGAGGACCTAACTCCTGGGATGAGGGAGGAGGAGGAAGTGATATGCAGAGGACCTAACTCCTGGCATGAGGGAGGAGGAGGAAGTGATATGCAGAGGACCTAACTCCTGGGATGGGGAGGAGGAGGAAGTGATATGCAGAGGACCTAACTCCTGGGATGGGGAGGAGGAGGAAGTGATATGCAGAGGACCTAACTCCTGGGATGGGGGAGGAGGAAGTGATATGCAGAGGACCTAACTCCTGGGATGGGGGAGGAGGAAGTGATATGCAGAGGACCTAACTCCTGGGATGGGGAGGAGGAAGAAGTGATATGCAGAGGACCTAACTCCTGGGATGGGGAGGAGGAGGAAGTGATATGCAGAGGACCTAACTCCTGGGATGGGGAGGAGGAAGTGATATGCAGAGGACCTAACTCCTGGGATGGGGAGGAGGAGGAAGTGATATGCAGAGGACCTAACTCCTGGGATGGGGAGGAGGAGGAAGTGATATGCAGAGGACCTAACTCCTGGGATGGGGAGGAGGAGGAAGTGATATGCAGAGGACCTAACTCCTGGGATGGGGAGGAAGGTCCTAGTTCAGTAAATAAGCTTTAAACCAGTGTCAGAACTGATCTGCCTTTTTGAAAAATGTGCGGTGTGCATTCAGAACATGTACTGGGTACTTTCTCCACCACTGTTCACGTGTACAGGTGAATGTGAGGGTGCACTGCTGTATGACTAAAATGCAAATATATTTCAGAGCAGGAGAATGAAACTGAGAGAGCATGTGTGTGGGCGTGTGTGATAGCGTAGCATAGAGAGAGAGAGAGATAGAGAGTGCTTACACCAGAGTTCATAGTAGTAACTGCAGCACTCTGACTCCCCACAGCAGTGTCCTGATTCACAGACGTAGCTCTGGTTGTTCAGCCCCTCACAGTGCAGTAGGCTCTGGAAGACAAGAAGAGACAAGTCAATAACAGGAGTGTAAAACCGTATATCCACCACCTGGGTCGTGTTCATTAAGTCACAACGTAGCGAAACCTTTGCAATGGACAACGGAAATAAGCATTTCATATCGGACAAGCCCAGGTAGTCTCTTGCCGTTTCAGTCTGTTTTCTTCCGTCTGTTGCCTAGTGAATATGACCCAGCACCCGCCACTCAAATACTGATGTTCATTTTTGTTAGTCAGCATCTTAATAAAAGATGCTACCCCTAGAATTCCTCAGAATTCCTTCCCTATGTGGAAGCTAGGTGTATCGCAACATCACTAGGCTGCATTCAAAACAAATCTCCCCCTCATCCCCTTTTCCTGTAACATGGCAGGGACTCGCGCTCGAGCCTTTTACTTTTGGTCCACCAGCTGCAAACAGTTGGAAAAACTATACTGAACAACAACAAAAAATATATATATTAAAAAAAAATAATAATAATTCACAACATGCTAAAAGGTCAAAGATTTTACGAAATTACAGTTCATATGAGGAAATCAGTCAATTCAAATAAGATTCACTACGCCCTAATCTATGGATTTCACATGACTGGGAATACAGATATGCATCGGTTAGTCACAGATAACAAAAAAAAAAGTAGGGACTGCATTAAAAAGTCAGTATGTGCTGTTTGTGACCATTTGCCTCATGCAGTGAGTCATCTCCTTCACATAGAGTTGACCAGGCTGTTGATTGTGGCCTGTGGAATGTTGTCCCACTCTTCTTCAATGGCTGTGCGACATTGCATTTACATTTTAGTCATTTAGCAGACACTCTTATCCAGAGCGACTTACAGTAGTGAATGCATACATTTCATACCATGCATTTTTTTTTTTTTATTATTTTTTTTTTTTTTTGTACTGGCCCCCCGTGGGAATCGAACCCACAGCCCTGGCGTTGCAAACACCATGCTCTACCAACTGAGCCACAGGGAAGCTACATATTGGCGGGAACATTGATACATATTGGCGGGAACTGGAACAAGCGGTCGTACACGTTGATCCAGAGCATCCCAAACGTGCTCAAAGGGTGACATGTCTGGTGAATATGCAGGCCATGGAAGAACTACGACATTTTCAGCTTCCAGGAATTGTGTACAGATCCTTGCGACATGGGGCCATGCATTATCATGCTGAAACACGGTATCTGTGTGCTATTAAATTGCCATCGATGAAATGCAAGTGTTGGTTGTCCGTAGCTTATGCCTGCCCATACCATAACCCCACCATGGGGAACTCTGTTCACAACGTTGACATCAGAAAACCATTTGCCCACACAACACTATACAAGTAATCTGCAGTTGTGAGGCTAGTTGGACATACTGCCTAATTCTCTAAAACAACATTGGAGGTGACTTCTGGTAGAGAAATGAACATTAAATTATTTGGCAACAGCTCTGGTGGACATGCCTGCAGTTAGCATGCCACTTGCACACTCCCTCAAAACTTCAGACATCTGTGGCTTTGTGTTGTGTGACAAAACTGCACATTTTAGAGTGCCGTTTTATTGTCCCCAGCACAAGGTGCACCTGTGTAATGATCATGCTGTTTAATCAGCTTCTTGATATGCCACACCTGTCAGGTGGATGGGTTATATTGTTAAAGGAGAAACGCTCACTAACAGGCATGTAAACACATTTGTGCACAAAATGTTAGAGAAATAAGCTTTTTGTGTATATGGAACATTTCTGGGCTCTAATTTCAACTCATGAAACATGGGATTAATACTTTACATGTCGTGTTCATATTTTTCTTCAGTGTATATATTTTGTTGTTGAAAATATATTTCAAAGTGATTTAGATTGTACATTCCCTACACTTTTCAGTGCTTGTTTTCTCACAAACTGAAATAGAGAGAACAGTGTAGAATTTTAGCAACCAGGAAAATAGTGACTTCTACATTGGACACTTGACTCCATTTCCACTAAATAACACAGCCACAAAGTCAAAACAGCTTTCCTATTTTGACAATTGATGTCACTCCGCGGGAGAAATCAATGGGTGAATATCACAGCTAATCACAACACTGGCGGGTAAGTAATACTGTGAAACACTATCATTCCACTATTACTGCACACACACACACACGCACCTTCTGAAATTCCAATGCAGAAATAAAGCCTGTGTGTAGCACCTTCAACTCATGATAACATTATGGAACACTGACTGAAACATCAACTGTAAGATCACAACATACAGCAGTTGAGCTACTCCATGTAAATATTCTACAAATGTTTATCTCTGCAGAAATTGCTCTGGGGATTAGACCTAGGTCACCTGAGTACTACACTCACAGATACTGTATGGGACCTGAATAACAAATACATTTATTCATCAAACAACTGATTAAAAACTAGTTAGTATAGCCTATATCAAGATGTTCAGACGGTTGATAGGCTAGTGATCACTCATATTTACATGTTGCCCTCTAGGGTTTAGGCAAGGTCACTTTATCAGCACTCACAGATACTGTAGCTGACCAGAATAAAATAAATAATGAAATAATGAAATAAGTCTTTAAAAAAAAAAAAAAATAGATCAATAACTGATTACTAGTGTTGAATGTAGCCTATAGGGTCTGGAAGAACTAGGTCCAGACATAAGTGGTAGTATTGAACCTCTCAATCATCCCTCTTATACATGGGTGCTAAGCTGCTAGAATGTCCACGGCTCAGATTTCCTTATCACTCATTACTTGGATTATAACGTGGAACACCTGGGCACGCACCACAAGCTGTAGACTCATACAACAGAGTGGACAGACATGTCCCACCCTGGAACAAACACACCAAGTTAGTCCAGTCAAGAGAAACACAATGTACAGAGACAAGCTGCTTCTGTTTGCGTAGATGACGGCCTAAATATGCCTCCAGTCAAACAGGAACTAGCCTGTTAGCCTACATCATAAGCTTTGAACCTGATAGAGCAAAGACACACTTAAATTCAGTGTCAATACACACGTTATCCTTCAATCAATCAGTTTGTACTTTCCAAGGGGACAGCAGGAATAGCCGTTGATAAAGAATTAACTAAAAAACAGAAACCAGACAAGGAAGACAGCCAAGGAAGCCTCTAATCAAAAACTGCTTCAGATTGTATATTGATTTAGCAGGCAACCCCTACCAGGCTACACATTATCTTCAAGATCAGATTATCTATTAAATCCTGAGGAGAAATGTTAGCCAATGTTTTCTATACCCGTTTCCTTTCCAGCTGGAGAGGCATAGCGGTCCAAAATTCTTAAATCCCAAGGAACGCAAGTCCTTTCAACTCAAGGGTCGTTATCCTTCCAGTCCACAGATGAAAGAAGAGAAAGTGCACACACACACACACACACACACCAAGCAAAATAGGGGACAAGGATTTCTCTAAGGAAATGTCCAAGCGGCAGTGGAGTGTGAGCTGCCAGCCAGAGTAGAGGACTGCATGGTAATGAAGAGTGGAGCACCCTCTGTATTCAAAACGGCAGGCGGAGTGTGTGTCCGTGTGAGGACAGTTATAACACAGGAATAGTGAAACCCAGCCACAGATCAACTTCACACACACAATGCATTTCCACTAGGCAAGCCTGGAGCATTTCTGCAGTGTATCTTTTTAACAACCTCCCACAAATAGTTTACACCATACAACTACATTGTATGACATGGCATAAGCCCATCACAAAACAAACTGCAGAGAAACTAGGCTACTGTTTGGTTTGGAGGCATTTCCAGTTCTGAAATAACTTGCACTGAGGAGATTACACAATAGTCTCGGGTCAGAGACCCTTGGCTTTAGAGGAGATCAAGAACTCCCTGGCTCCCAGCCTCGGGGCTGTTGTCGAGAACCAAAGTGCAAAGATATAACCCTTAGGCCTATGACCTATACTGTATAACGTGATGTTTTTGTTACTTGTTGTATTTGTGCTAGGATGTTGGATCCATTCCAGCTAGCACGATAGGCTAGGCCTAGAAACAAAAACTAAAGCCAAATCCATGTAAGAATACTATTTGGACAACAAATTGCCTAAGCCTAGGTTAAGCGATGAAAAAGCCTAGGTTAAGCGATGAAAAGGCCTAGGTTAAGCGATGAAGAGTTACGTTTTTTTGGGCGTCTGAATTTTCTATCGCCTAGGAGACGTATCAGACAAGACATTGACCCAACAAAGAATCTGGACAGACAAGATTCCTCAGTCTCTCAGCCTTCGACAATAGGCTGCTGCAGGATGGAACAACCGTCCCTTCTCGTACTACAGTAGAAGATTAGGGACGGGTGGATTGTGTTACTAACTCTGCCAGAGCCTACAGGCATAATAGAGATTAATTAAACGTAAAACCGACCATAATGAGAAGGTGCTGAAACAACCAGACATACAAGAACAGTCCAGCGTCACTGCTTCACTATCAGAACATTTTTTTCTCTTGGACAGCTGCTAAAAAGTAGCTAAGTGGATTCTTGACCGTGTGCATATGATATAGCATTTGATCTGGCATGAATATGCACAAAGCCTGCCATACTGACAGACTATTGATGCTGTATACTAGTGTCTAAGCTAAATTATTTATGGAGGATCTCTACATTTTCATGCAAAGAAGCATGTTAGTTTCAAATTCTTAGTAGGCCCATCGCTAAAAACTACAAAATGTCTTGAATGAAAAAGAAAATCTAAGTGCATCTTTCTTAGGCCTGCAATATAATCATGGATTGCTCACGTAAGCTACATGACAGGCAAAGAAGTCTCAACCAGCAAAGCATTCTTTTGCAGTCTGACATTTTGCATACAGGGTTCGCTACTGCGACCAAAACAATTGGAGATGTTTTTTTTTACCTGGTAACGTTAGTATTAGGTTCACTATTAGATTTTTTTTTATCATCATGATTTATTCAAACAGTAATGTGCAGTTGACCAAAAATATAACTTTCTGAAGAGGCAACAATGGCACAGGAATGCCCCAGTCTGTGTATCAGGGCTTGACATACAGGGGAGGATTAGGAAGCCCTCTCAGTGGCTTGCTTGGGCCAGTGATTCTTTTTTTATAATGCTATTTTGATCTAGGCTATATAATTGATCTATATAAAAAAACAGATGGATTTCCGAAGCTGTTTGTTCGATATGTTGATTATTTACCACACACACGCTGCACACATATAACCCATAGATAATCTGTCGGGCAGAGAGCTTGCGGAGCTCAAATTGCTGGTCGTTGCGTGGAGCCAAGACCGACAGCGGTAGGGGTAGGAAAGCAGTAAGATAGATGTTCCAAGTTATGATATCTACCAGTGAATGCTAAGGCAAGAATGGGTATGCAAACCAGGCATTTAAAAAGTTCAAAGTCTTGGTTGAATATTTCCTCTAGCGCAAGACTCTCCAACCCTGTTCCTGGAGAGCTACTCTCCTATAGGTTTTCACTCCAACCCTGTTCCTGGAGAGCTACCCTTCTATATGTTTTCACTCCAATTCCAGGTAACTCACCAGATTCAGTTAATCAACCAGCTAATTATTCCAATCAGGTGCGGTAGATTAGGGTTGGAGTGAAAATCTACAGTAGCTCTCCAGGAACAGAGTTGGAGTGAAAATCTACAGTAGCTCTCCGGGAACAGAATTGGAGTGAAAATCTACAGTAGCTCTCCAGGAACAGAGTTGGAGAGCCCTATGTCTATGCTCTTTGGTCCTTGAAAAGTCATTGAAGTTATGGTAGTTGATTTAAGCCAGACTTCATTAGCGTGTGTGTCGGGAACATGTCTATTTAGTCAGGCAAAAACCACATTATTTTGACATATTTTAGAAGGTAAAAATAATCCAAATGTCAATGCATAAGGCCTTTAAATAAATTCATCATTCTTAAAAAAGTGGTATTGCACAAAAAATGTTCTACATACCATTACAACAAATATAAAATGTAGGTCCTTGACATTTCTTATTTAAAGATGCACTACGTAGAAATCACTCTGGCATGTCCTGGTTGCTAAAATTCTAACAGTTCACCTAAATTCAGTTTATGTGACAGAAGTATAGTGTAGAGAAATCTTGTACATTCTAAACCATTGTGAAAAATATTTTACATAACCAAAAATATATTTTCAGCTGTTTCAAGCTGGTGTACAAAACTGAAAGTAAAAGAGACAAGAACAAAACTTAAAACGGGAAGCAAAGAAATAGCGCACATAGAACCGATCTAACGCTTCTTAGACTTGCTTTCAATGAGGGATCTTTGACTCATATTTCTATTACATATTGCAGCTTTAAGTGCTTGGAAAAAGTCCTTGAATTTGTCTGTATGAACCCTGTATAGGCTACTTGCTCAGGCCAAAAATGAATGAAAATCAGCTGCTATTGAAATTATGCACTTAACATTCGATTTCCTGTCAGATCTTGACCCGTGTCGGTATTTCTCTAATTTGGGTCAGTAGCTTTCAGTTGGCATTGGGCCGGTGTTCCACTGGCAAATTTACCTGAATGTCTAGCCCTGCTGTGTGTGGTACGTGTAGGACCTATATGTCTACCACTTTATGTAGCCGTTAGCGATGCTAATGATGCCCTTACTGTTTTTCGAGTACCGTAATTTCCGGACTATTAAGCGCACCTGAATATAAACTGCACCCACTGAATTTAAAAATATATATTATTTTGAACATAAATAAGCCGCACGTCTATAAGCCGCAGGTGCCTACCGGTACATTGAGACAAATTAACTTTACACAGGCTTTAACGAAACACGGCTTGTAACAAAAATAAATAGGCTTTAACGAAACATGGCTTGCAACAAAAAATAAAAAATTAGCAGTAAGCTTTAGTTGTCTTTTTGCACTGAGTCAATTCCTCACGCTGCTGTTTCCAACGTCTTATCATTGACTCATTAAGACCAAGCTCCCGTGCAGGAGCTCTATTTCCTTTTCCAACAGCCAGATCAATCGCCTTCAAGTTGAAAGCTGCATCATATGCATTTCTCTGTGTCTTTGCCATGATAAGGGTGACAAAATGACTACCGTAATCAGAATGATGGGAAGTTTGAGAGCGCTCGATTTAATCTAAACCGTAAACAAAAAAGTTGTTTGACCTTAGACCAATGAAATTGCCGAACGGGTTAACGAAAGCTTCATGCTGCCAAAAAACTGAGCACTTCACAGAATGTGTTTTTTTTAGAAAAAATAAATTGAAAGCGGGAAAAATCCATATATTAGCCGCGTCATTGTTTAAGCCGCGAGGTTCAAAGCCTGGGAAAAAAGTTGCGGCTTATAGTCCCGAATTTACGGTAGATGGAAAGACAATTAAAAGCTAACTACAAAGTAGCCTATGCCTTCTTGGCAGAATCATGATTATTTGCATCAATCCAGTGGCCATTTGTTTTGAAAACATCACAAGTGCGCTGCAGAAACACAGCTAGCCAAACACAACTGGCTGGCTGGTAAGCACCTGAATTAAAAGGGTAACTTCACAAAAATCTACATTTCAAAAATTCTCTCAACAATGGTCCGCAAATATGTTTAAAGAATTGTGGATTTTGAACATCAAATGTACTTTTTTTGCCGTGATATGGTTTTGGAACAGTTTAAAGTATCGTTTTTCCAAATTCTGCCCACTAGATGATTTCACAGAACACATGCCACTTTGAAATCTGCAATAAATACATTTAGCATTATATTTTAAGTCTCTTTTCTTTGCTGTTACAGTAAAATCTATCTACATCAAAGAACAAGGGCATACTAATTTAAAAGATGACTAGTCATTTTTAGCCTGGTTCTGTACAGAACGCAGTCATTATGGGACACCGGCCAGGTCATTCATTGTCCATTATCTTTTTTTTTTCAAAGTTTGGTGTGACTAAATCGTGTGCTGGTGCCACCAACTGAAAAAGGTGGTAGCTGGAAAAAGTTAGTGTAGAACCCTGGCATAGTTCACTTCCTATTTTGCAGATTCAATACTGACACAGAGCTGACTGGCAAGGGGACTGTACAGCAACAGTGTTCTAGAAGAGATATGTTCTGAAGAAAGTTCAAGGTTGGACAGTTCGTGCTGAACAGAACAGTGGTGACAACAAAAACAACATTCTCGCCCACCACACACATTCAGCACTACTTTTCAAAGGGAAAAGAGGACGTGCTCAGGAAACTAGCCTATTTGTGGTTAATGGTTTGCCAACAACACTCCCACGTGAAGAGTAACCACCTTGTAAGAGATCTGAAGTCTTGTCTTTGCAGACAGATATTAGGCTACACGTCTAAGCTGTAGCACAGGGGGCTAATGCAGTCTTGAAATGCAATGTACGGACAACCTGGGTTTGATACCTGGTCAGTTTGGGAGTTTGAAAAATGAGGGTCACTGATGTAGGCCTAGGCCAAAACCAAGTAGGACAATGTATTGTGTCACTCAATATTTCGCTCAAACAGAACTTGACAAATCCAGAGGTTAAACAAGACATTGGGATTAACATTGGCTCCTCCACTCAGCAACTGGTGACCATATTCAGTCACCCAGAACTAAGGCAAGATGCCAGATACAAAATGAAAGTCTCAATGATGTAGCAGCAAACAGGGAGAACGTTCAGATATCTGCGAGGGGCTGTAGCCCCCTTCCTAGAAATAAAGAAAAACATTGTTAAATGAACTTTAGACTTGTGGGTGATTCCTCAGAAAACAGGACCATGATTTTTTGATTTTCACAAAATGTTATCCATAGAAGGGTCCTTTAGAGGAAGGATTGTTGATATAGATGACTATACAAAACACTAAGAACACTTTCCATGACAGACTGACCAGGTGAATCCAGGTGAAAGCTATGATCTCTTATTGGATGCCACTTGTTAAATCCACTTCAAATCAGTGTCGATAAAATGGGAGGAGACAGGTTGAAGGACTTTTAAGCCGGGAGACATGAGACATGGATTGTGTATGTGTGCCATTCAGAGGGTGAACGGGCAAGACAAAAGATTTAAGTGCCTTTGAACGGGGTGTGGTAGTAGGTGCCAGGCGCACCGGTTTGTGTCAAGAACTGCAACAATGCTACATTTTTTTCTCACTCAACAGTTTCCTGTGTGTATCAAGGACATCCAGCCAACTTCACAACTGTGGGAAGCATTGGAGTCAACATGGGCCAGCATCCCTGTGGAACGCTTTTGACACCTTGTAGAGTCCATGCCCTGACGAACTGAGGCTGTGCTGAGGGAAAAGGAGGGGGGGAGGGGTGCGCAACTCAATATTAGGAAGGTGTTTTCATATTTTGTACCATCAGTGTATATTTGACATTTTATCTTAAAGCATAATTGAGAAATAATGAATTGAAGTTGGAACATGTGACATTTTGGTATTACCCAGGCCTTCTGTAAGACTCCATAATGTTTCATCTGCACTACAAAGGAAAAATTGGTGTCAAAGCTTTACCGCCTGCTCTGTAATATGAGTGGTACTTTAATTAAAAAAAATCACATTATATGAATATAGGAAAAATATAAACATGAATATTTAATATTTTTGGGGTCGAATGCCAGTTGTGAGAATTACCCAAAAGGAGTGCTGTGATTGGCTTCTATATCAATTTATTTGTATAAAATGGGCCATAACTTAAATAACTTTACTGGTAGTAATAATTATCTGAACCTTTTGCAGGGATATCTTTCATTATCTAATGATAACAAAATGCATACAATGCTCTTGTATAGGAGGGGGGACTTTGTGTGTCATGACGGACTGAATTTAAGCCAGGTTCAAAACAATTGGGAACTCTAAAATGTCCAACTTCAGTGTGTTCAAGACAAATGGGGAAAAAAAAAGAGCTCCAACTGGGAAAAATCTTTTTGAATGGTCATCCAACTTGGCATCTTTCTAGAGCTCTGACTTTCCGACCTGAAGATCACTGACGTCATGATTTCACCTCGTTTTCCCCCCAGCATTTCCAGTTGTCTTGAAAGCACGACAAGAGCAGGTTAGCGTTTTTCGATATGAATCTTGTTCTGGAGGCAGCTCTGCAGAGTGGTAACTAGCTGGCACTGCCACAAAGTCATACACATTTTTGTTTTCAGGAAGTTTTACAATTTTGCCTTTGCAGATGGCCCATCTAGCGGAAATAGCTCAGTTCTGCCTCATCCCAATAAACGTCAACCTGCGAATTAAGACCAGCGATAGCTAATCTGTTTCACTGATAACCTCTTGTATTAATGACTACAGGGACATGAACGATGATGAATCCCCGTCAACAATTTCAGTGTATTCCATAAAGTGAATTACAGTACAGACAGGTTGGTTGTTTAGCAACAAAATCGACGCGTGCGCAACTGTGGGGCATGTTAATTGGAAAATAAATGCATTTGCACAATGAGCACTTCTCTCAAATACATCGTTACAGTTGTTGGTTAGCTAGCAAGCATTGTTTTGTACATATTAGCATTGACATGAAATCAGTCAAAACACCTGAAAACAAGACAACACGAGCTGAAACGAGACACCCACGATTCCCTTCATTGTAGCTTCTTGTGATTGGGTGGATTCGATTATGCTGAGCCACGGGGCACCGGTTTATGGCCGGTGACGTGAACGGGCAAATTGAATATTTCTCAAATGGAATAGTAATCTGCGCTGCTCGGTCATGGTGAATCGTCCAGAAACATACATCTTTCCCATAAAATATGTTTAAACTTAAAAACGAGTTTTCATTGGGAAGGCAGATAAAAAATATATGTATCAAAAGCGAACACTTTCGCATGTAAAACGCAATCTCACCACGTGCTTAATTAAGCCGTTTATTTGAGCCGACTTCACAGTGAGCTTTGACTGGAGCACCTGGCTCATGCTCGGGAGGCAGCCCGGTTCTAAAACCAATACAATCTACTTTCACATTGTGCAAAACACGCCTACCCGTGCCAGATTAACCGAATCCCCTCGTTGTTACTCGCTAGCTGGCTGTTCAGAATCATTAACGCACAGATTCCAATCACATCGATGCACGCGCATCATTTTCGTTACAACAGCCAACCCTTTTATAAACAGCACTTGCAGTTTCAGTTTCGATGCAAATATATAACAAAACATCAACTAATCATTGTTTTTAATAAGACAGCTACTGACTTGTTGGCTAGTAGGATGATAATGCTGTGCTAGTACGTGGCCAGATATTTGATAACTGTCAAAGATTTAATTAGACAGCTGTCAATGGGTGCGGCTAGAGAAGTTTGCTTAACACTCAGGTTATTAAGGTTAGTGACCAACAGTAGCCATGTAGCTAACGTTAGTAGTTACTAAAGCAGCACATACTTTGTCGATTTCTGTCAACGCTAGCTAGCAATATGGCTAAGTGCCTGTCATGCCAACTAAATAGCTGACTGAACAACTAGCTAGCTAGCAAGATAGCTAAAGCTAGTTACAGCGGTCGAACTTAGAAGTTAAAGTTATACTCAATATACCCAACCGAGACTAGTTAGCCAGCAAACGTATAGGTAACAGCTGGCCACATTAATAACTAGCTACCTCACAAAGTAGCTAGTCGTATATGCAACTTTACTAGCTACCCAAATAAACAACATGCACGACCCGAACCAAAAACATCCTGGCAGATTTGAGTCCAAATCTTACCTCGTCTAATGTCGCGTCGGAGGGGCTGACAGCGATAACGTGCAAAAACAATCCCATTTTAAGACCCACACCTAAAATCTCGTTCATTCCTCCGACCGGACTCGTGTAAAAACATAAGCGTAGACGTTTGTTGTTCCCTTCACAAAACTTAGCGAAATGTCAAACTAGTTTACTGCTCTACTGGACGTACTGAAAGACCACGCATGCGCTGCATCCTTGCTACGGCGTAATTTGATGTCAAGGAGGCACATTGGGCGAATTCGATGAATCTGGCCCGGGGTACACCGAGCGTAGAATTGGAATACTAGAATGGATTGAACCTTCTTGTGATCGTCCAAAGATCAGCCATGTTGGTCAGGGAATTAGGGAGTTGTTTGACCATGGTTTGGTTTGCCAGTGCTGTGATAAGATATTGTGTAAAACAATGAATGTGAAGAATTTATCTGCACTGTATGTGTGTTAGCCAGACAGTTTTAGAGGAATGATTCCATAAATTTAGCAAATTAAGTGCCAATATGCCAACGTCCATTTAAATAATGCAGTCAATCCACAGCCACACTCTAGTTCAAATCAGTTGATAGGACTTAGATAAGTTGTAAATGCAACAATTACTAATATTGCATCATATAATAGCACTCAGCTTTCCAAGAAAACAAAATCAGACATTTATGGTCTATTTACATATATTTGAGGCGAAAGCGGGAGGGAGCAGCAGCCTTCTCAAATGAACAGTAAAGTTGATTGCATTTGTTTTGAAACTGGGCTGTCTCCCGGGTGTCAGCCAGGTGCCCCGTTCAAAGCCCATGGCGAAGTCAGCTCAGAACAAAAGTGATGTAATTAAGCACGTGGAGCAATAAGTAGGATTCTGTGTTTTCACATACAAAAGTGATTGCTTTGCTAAAAACGCTTTATCTGCCTTCCCAATGAAAACTAGTTTGAAAAATTCAAACACAGTATTTTATTGTCAGGACCATGCACCATGCTGCCTTGTCGACTACATGATCGAGCAGCACAGATTACTGTTGGATTTGTGAAGGGCGCTCCTCCCTCACCGCTTTTGCCCGTTAATGTCAATGGCCATAAACCAGTGCCCCGCAGCTCAGCGTCATCGAATCCGCTCACTGGTTCCTTCGAATGGGGACTCTGGCTCAGGCTCGGTGTGGCGTGGCGTGCTCGGTCACATCTTTTGTTCCATGTGCGCAGCGTGATGGGTGTTGAGTTGCGTTGCTCACCACCACTCACTTTGCAGGCTGACCTATGGTGAAGCAAAAAGAGCCAGCTGACACTTACCTCAGCCAATAATATTTGAGAGCGAGGACAGGCATTAATGAAAAAGAACAGAGGTTTAATAATCAATTCTTTATAGTAATAAACCAATAATAAACACAACAAAGTTGTAAAAACAAGGATTACCTAAGTGATTGTTAAAAGTAGTGTTTAATATTTCTGTAATCACCATTATCTTCATAAAAACATACCAAGCATTCACCATGCATCTTAAGTGTTTTTCCTGCTGTAAAATGAGATTATCATACAATTCAAGTCTAAAATCACATAAGCATGATCTTCACCTCACCACTATCACCATCATCATAATTTTTCTGTAAAGATATATAACTTATGCATCGACTCATACCACCAGTGTTAAAAACATCAACAGTCACCAGTCTCTTTCCTGAGGTTCCCTGAAAGGTATTCCCAGATGGGTGAAGACATCCTTCTCAGCGAGCCTGGGTAGTGGTGTCCCCCCATACACCTTCAAACATCCTTTTCTCAACACGTCGCTGTTCAATGAGTGCTCTGATAGGCTGATGTGTTTTGTCTTGGCCAATGCCCTCATAGAGCGGTTAAAATGTGCCGAGCCGGTGAAGTACATGAGGGAGCAGGCGAACTCGCCGTAGGGCGCCACGATGATGTCGAGGCGGCGGTGGAGTCGGCCAGGTCCTGGCAGACGACACACACCCATGTACTTCTTCTGCTCGCCACTCTCCTCGTGGCTCACTAGGTCGTCCGTCAGGAAGCCTGAATAATACAAAATAAAAAAAGAACAAGAATCGGGTCGCATTCATTAGGGCACACCGTAGCAAAATGTTTTGAAACAGAAAACACAAACGATCATGCCTAGTGAATTATGATCCAGCTCTCAGCTTATCCCACTAATAAATACTTTAGATTTCAAATAAACGATGAATAATATCATTGTGAAAGAAGATGAATTGTCTATACAAGAGAGAAAAAAAACTATTAATGTAGCTATAATTGGTTGGGAATTCACCGACAGTTAATAAATCAAATGTTCTGTATTTGGACGTGTCCTCCTACCGCTCTGGTGGAGGCTCTGTAACACTTTGCTAAAGACACCCCGGTGGGACTTCCCGTCTGGGTGAGAGATGAGGACGTCAACATCTCCACACGTGTCCTTCCCCCGGCGGTACGAACCACAGGCCATGGCCAACAGGCCAGGGTCCAGAAACTGAGCTGCCTCCTTCACCTATTCAGTAGAAAAGGACAGGGATATGTTACAGTTTGTCATGGAATAACAGGGCTGCCTCCTTCACATATATATACTGTACATGTACAACAGGAGAGGAACAAAGTTACAGTTTGCGATATCCAATAATTGTTTTGAGTTGGTAGCCCTTTACACTTGTACCTGTACATGAATACGTGTTGAAAATGGCAGATTTGGGCACTAATAAGCGCCTAAATTGGGACGTAGTGGCTGTACAGTAACTATACATGACGTCAGAGCTCAGGCTCTGTGCGTCACAGCGCTGTATGGGTTTGGACTGACAGCCGTTCTGAACTTGAGCACCGCGCGCGTTAAGAAGTTGCCCCCATCTCTCCCAGTACTAGGGCAACGTTTGCTATTTTTTTGTTCCCTTAGTGAGGGAAATGCTGTAAGTTAAGAGGACTCTATGTACTTTGAAAGATGAGACGATGAGGATTATTATAAAAAATACCACTTTGATGTCACACAAGCAAGCCAAAGAACCGTGAGTCCAAATGTGCACTTCACATCTCCGTATCATGAAACTCATGGCATACACAGTGTCAGCGTTTATGATCACTGTTTGATGTACAGTTACAAGATGACATGGTGTCACACCCTGGGTTGTTCTGAACAGAATGAGCCTGTGTTTGTTTATTGTGAAGATAATTTGCCACCTGAAAGCACTCATGACTCCTTTCTATGCGCACCTAAATTACAATCCGTTTCTCTGAATGACCTGGTGAAAGCCTAACTTATAACTTAGCTAGTCATGTTGCCAATAGAACAAGCTTTCAAATCATGCCTACCTGACCCAGATTGTGATTTATAAAGCATGGACTGTTTTGGGATTGTGTAAACAGCAACAGTAATTGTGTGAAGGTTGTGTTTTAAAACGAAACAACTACAAGTGTGCTTGCTCTAGTTTCTCAACGTTACAGCTAGGAGAGGTAAAAAAAAAAGTACCTTAGAGTTGAAGACTTCTTTGAGTCATAAAAATGCATAGAAATGACTTAGGAACTGTGTACACTTTGGACAGGTGTGTGTCCACTTGGAGACACCAGTTAGTCCTCTAACTCAAACCATTGTAATTTTTTTGTCTTATGTTGCACCTACCGCACATTTTTCAGGAATAGTGTTATCATGTTAGAGTATCAAATCAAATCAAATTTATTTATATAGCCCTTCGTACATCAGCTGAAATCTCAAAGTGCTGTACAGAAACCCAGCCTAAAACCCCAAACAGCAAGCAATGCATGTGAAAGAAGCACGGTGGCTGGGAAAAACTCCCTAGGAAAAACTCCTGAGAAAGGCCAAAAACCTAGGAAGAAACCTAGAGAGGAACCAGGCTATGAGGGGTGGCCAGTCCTCTTCTGGCTGTGCCGGGTGGATATTATAACAGAACATGGTCAAGATGTTAAAATGTTCGTAAATGACCAGCATGGTCAAATAATAATAATCATAGTAATTGTCGAGGGTGCAACAAGCACGTCCGGTGAACAGGTCAGGGTTCCGTAGCCGCAGGCAGAACAGTTGAAACTGGAGCAGCAGCATGGCCAGGTGGACTGGGGACAGCAAGGAGTCATCATGCCAGGTAGTCCTAGGGCCCAGGTCCTCCGAGAGAAAGAAAGAAAGAAAGAAAGAGAGAATTAGAGAGAGCATATTTACATTCACACAGGACACCGGATAAGACAAGAGAATACTCCAGATGTAACAGACTGACCCTAGCCCCCCGACACATAAACTACTGCAGCATAAATACTGGAGGCTGAGACAGGAGGGATCAGAAGACACTGTGGCCCCATCCGATGATACCCCCGGACAGGGCCAAACAGGCAGGATATAACCCCACCCACTTTGCCAAAGCACAGCCCCCACACCACTAGAGGGATATCTACAACCACCAACTTACCGTCCGAAGACAAGGCCGAGTATAGCCCACAAAGATGTCCGCCACGGCACGGAGTATGTATCCAGAGTATTTTCAGATTTCGTTATCAATAAATGTGGTGAAAAGTACAGTAAATGTAAAATGCACATAAAATCAACAGTGTAATGTTTGGATTCAGTCTTGTGTCAGGTGAACTGTTGTGTGCTCACCTTTGGTCTAATCATTTTCACATTATCTCCAAACTGTTCCCTTTCAACTGCTACCATGGTTATGAATGTGCTTTTCATATTTCTTCTGTAAGAAGCATTTCAATTTAGCCCTATCCTTATAGGCCAATTCCCACAAGTGTAAAGGGTTAATGACTAAATCATTCCAGACTGGGCTATTTTTGTGCTTATTTACGATATCGTAGTCGCATTCTCATTAAATATTCATTGTATGGCAAAAACAATAAGGCTTAATTCATTCATTTAGACTACATTTTCAACATATTGATACAACCTAACTGAAAACGGCACAGTTTTGATTTGTAAAGCTCAATTAGAGTATAGTCTTGCACATCATGATATATCATCAATGTCAAATACCACAATATTCAATTTAATCATTTAAATTCGCCCAACTCTAGACCACACTGAATTAACTTTATTTCACATACAGTGAATAATGTTACCGTTTGGGATACAATATATGGTGGGGGCTCTCTCACCTATACATTTACAACAGGACAGGGACATTTTGTTTGTTTGAAATACAGTCAAATCTGTGGTGGGGTGGGATAGCCTGGGAATCCAAATTGAATCGGTTTCAATTCAGCTTGGATCCCAGACCAGTGGTGGGGAGGACCACTTGGCATACAATGTATTTATAATGAATGGTTATGGGTTCTAGACTATGTTTCAAAGTTTCCCCCAGTAATGTTCTCTCAGGGGCCTTCATTATAACAGAAAGTTTGGTTTGTTTCTCGTTCATATTTGGACTCAAAATAACGTTGTACACGTGTTGAATCTTCAAGACATGTCCTCAAATTGTATTTATATTACCTACTTGAAATCAGAAAAGAAAATGGTGTATTTTCATAAAGCCTTGCCGGTCAACAGGTAAGCATTAACTGTATTCAGGCAAGCCAGATACATTTTGACGACACTACATATTATTTTGACAAGCCACAAGTCAGAAGGACACATGCTATAGTCATCTTTCTAATCTGCACTTTATATCTGGCAGCCACGAAAGCAACAGGGAAATCCAAGTAATACTATATGAAAACAACTGGCTTTGTACCCGGTGCTCCCAGTGACCAGGGCAGCGTTTCATTCCAGGATTATGTTCCCTCCCCTTCACAGATCTGATAGGACTGGACAGGTGAAAGCAATAAGGCGGAATCATAGAGCTAGATAGAGGACTCATCTTTGTATCTGTGCCATTATACATGCAACAGTATGGAGCTATCTCCATTTTAAAGTAGTCAATTTTCTTCTTCTTCTTCTTCTTCATTGGCTGATTGCTCCCAACTCATAGGACTCCCCACGCAGTTGATTACTTTAAAGTGGTGGAAGCCCTCAATGGCAGTGTCCATGCTAAAATGGGTTATATCCATGATGAGTCCTCTATCTTTATGGGCGTAATCTAGATGAGTTTTTGCTTTACACCCACCCAGCTTTCTCAGATCCATGAAAGGGAGTGAACGGAGGCAGAGGGGGAGGAAACACCTTTCTGGAATGAAACACAGCCCTGGTATCTGCTGACATATGATGCGCCAAGTTTCTAAGAGTGAGTTCCCCCCCTTAGGGATGCGGCCGGCAGGACTCTGACAGAGAGTGGGATGTCTGCTTTCTCCATCACACACAGACCAGGCTAGGAGGACTGGACTGACAGTCTGCTTAGGGGCCAAGGCAAACTTAAAACATCTGATCTTGGCTTTGAGGTCCCGTAGCATTTCACTTTACAAGATCTCTTGTTCGCAAGGGGGTTAGAGTACTGGACTGGAGACAGTTTTCTAAAGAAACTCTCTTAACCCCACTAGATGAAGTGGGAAGAAGAGGCCTGTTTAGTCTATAACTAATATAATGTTGGAATGTTACATTTTAACATTGATTGACCTTTAATGTGGGTGCTTGAGACAATAAGAGGGAGATGTGTTACCGTTTTTTTCAATGGCGGCTGCCTCTTCTCTGGGCATCCGGTCCAGAAAGTCGTCTTAGTGTTTGAGTCCAATTATTTGGTTTGTGGTTCAGATTGGCCTTTGTGCGGATGTCCTCCAAAGTGCGGAACCCCTAAGATGGAAAATATATATTTTTTTAGCTCATGTCAAATCGATTTGTATCACACTATCAAACACTAAAATAACTGCACACTCCACACTCCACAATACAAAAATAACAAATCTTACACAGTCATAGCTGTGTTGCATGCAAAATCAGAGAGCGAGAAAGAGACACACACAGACAGAGAGACTGACTGTGTGACAACCAACACCCTCTAAGATTAATCCATCTAACCTGTGTGTACCAAAGCTGGGCAGTCTTGGCCCCTGCCCCCCAAATATTGGTGAACATCTCCAGTACTGGCACTGCCTCTCCCAAGTGATCTATCTTACGGAGGGGCCCACTCTCCATGATCTCCATGACCTTGTCATCCATCTTCTTGCCAATGCCCTGGATCTTACAGGCCTCCTGAAATTTGATAGGCATGGTTTAGTCAATTACAAGGACTTAAAAGGCCCACTGCAGCCATTTTTATACTAATATCAAATCTTTCTGGATAAAAATGATGTACCTTACTGTAATAGTTTTCCATTCAAATGGTCAAAAATATACAAAAATTGCTTTTAAGCAAAAAACTAATTTTCGGAAGCAAGAATTTAGCAAGGACTGTCACAGTGGGGAGGGAAAAACAGAAAACTAGCTGTTATTGGCAGAGAGGTTTGGAACTCTGTTACTGGTCTACTAACTCATTTACCAAGCTGAAACTCCCCCCAGGTTTTTCCCCAAAGAATGGAAGAGTGGAGCTGTGCCAGCATATTTTATTTTTGTTACTTTAATTGCTATAATTTTTGTATTTATATTGCAAGAAATGGAAGTTACAAGTGTTAAAAAAAACGCTAAAATCTCTAAGTTCAAACGGGGGGGCACTAGCCTTCTCCAGGCCTCCCCCCGCCGGTACTCAGCAGCACAACCTTATTAAAAAAAACTTGTCAAACCATGCAAAACATGCTGATTAGAAGGTCCTGTGTAGATTGTGTTTTCAACAAATGAAGCAACTATCAGGAAATAACATTGGTCACATTGTCACACTTTAACTCTGTAACTCCACCATACACGTCACGTTGCTTTTCCATCAGCATCTCGTCAAAGTGACGTTTTACTTGCTACACAGAGCACGTTGTTTTGAGAGCGGAGAGGAGCAGATGGGGAGTGTCTGTATTCTATTTTTCCTACTGTACTATACCATATTAATTGATTATGCATAAGTACAATAGTTTTGGCCCAGTTTTTTGCAGGTACTAGTGGTTGTACTAAATGATCCTCTAATTTTACAAGTTGCTAGATAGTCAATGTAGCTAGCTTGCTAGTAGTAGCAGCTTCTTGACTTCATAAATCTATGTAAAATAACCATCGGTGTATAGCTGAGCCATATGCAACAATAATCAACTATTTCTCATTATTTCAATTTAGAATGAACGCGTTTCTTGAGCTTGACGCAACACGCAGCTTTCATTGATTTAAAAGGAAGCATTTCCTCAATGGCTTCATCAGCTGTTGTACAATATGATACAAACCAACCAACCAACCAACCAACCTATCAGCCACATTTCACAATGTTTGCAATAGTGCGAAAAGAGACAGGAATGAATTATGCTGACACAAATACAAAATGACAGACCATAATCACCAACTATGCAGATATGGGACTAAATAAACTACCTCATAGGACGTGATAGGCTTGTGGTAGCTCTTGAGGGCGTTGACGGCTTTGGAGTAGCCCAGTGCTCTCCATCTGTCCCCCTGGTGCGTGTAGGCCTTGGCCAGCACCTCCAGTTTTTCTGTGATGTGCTTGTTGTGGTTGTCAACCTTGGACTGGGAGGACTGGGCACACACCCACTTCCCTGAGAGAGGCTTCTGTTGGGGGTCTGAGTGTGCAGTGGCGGTACTGGGGGTCTCGTCCTTGGGGTGCAAGCCACTGATCAGAGCCTGCAGATCGCTCTGGGAGACGCCATATTCGTCTTTGAAGTCATCTTTAGTGTCTTGGACCTATGGATACATGAAGTAATGAAGTGTATGATTAGGGCCAGAAGAAGCTATCATGCAGTGACAGGGTTATGGTTAATGGTTATGTGGTCGTCAACCTACAGTCTCTGTTGACTCATCTGGTTTTGTTTCATCAAAGATCGGCTGCTTCATGTCCTGTGTGGCTGGGAGTGGGATACTGTCGAGCACGTCTTCTTTGACACCGTCCTTTGTAGTTTCCATGTCTTTGTCTGGGTTGAGTAGGCTGTAGTCTGCTGTATCCAGCACTCTCTGCTCACTGATGCAGGTGCAAAGCCAGGTGCACTTCAACAGATAAACTCCAGGGGACAGCCTGTCCACTTTGAGCAGCCTGAGAGCCCTGTCACAGTCCATACTGTCATCCACTACTACATGGGTGACTGTGGGACAGAGGGAACTCTCAGTTTGGCCTCCATTCTGGACAATCTGTCTCTGGAAGATCTGACATCTGGCGCTCCCGATGCCGGCTGGTAATACGTGTACGGTGACGACCTGGAAAGCACTCCCTGAAATGGGATTGTGAAAAAGTAGTTTTACACACACAGGGCTTGTTCAACATCGACTGATCTACTGTTATAAAATCATTATTATTTGTAGATCTGTCAATCAGTCACAATTTGCCCAAAATGCATTACGAATTTGATGCTCTCAAACACGGCCCACACCTGTAACAGGTAGTTTCATCAGACTTCCTCTTTGGTGAGGGGGGCATCCTTTCCCTCACGTGCCCCTGCTCTCTTCACTTTGGGGAAAGCTTTCATAATTCCGTAGGCAGACATTTCGCCAGGGAAAGGGGAGCCCTAAAAAATATAGAACAGAATGTGACAGCTGACACTGGCTAGCTAGTTAACTTTAGCTGACTAGCTAAGTTAGCTAGCAAGCAGACAACAACCACTGCATTTAACTGTTTTAAACAGCTGGGATTCACTCACTCCACTGAAATACGTTATGTTATATATTTATTAAACTAATTTACTATCATTGGTCGATAAACTCTTGAAAATACATATGATATACCCCTTTGGACGACCAAAACACAAACCAATGTGACAATGCAGATGGTTTAAAATAATTTAACTTCCGGTTCGTTATATACCTATTTTTAGTTCTTGCACGACAAAGTTACATATTTTTCGAGAAAATATTGTACAAAAGTATGTATTATTTATTGAGTAAATGTAAACATGTTTTTGACAGATTATGGAGTTTAAAAAAAGGAAAAATGAATTATACGTTTCACGATGACCTCCGTTGCCGTGGCTACACGTGATGTTTTAGGAAGTGTCCGTTTTTTGCAATATGGCTGTGCAGAGCTGGTCAGCTCTCCTAAAAGCATCCACGAAAACTGCTTTAATACACGATGGTGAGTGAAACAGAGAGGTGTAGGCAAGTTATCGTCATTATTGTGTTTTGTATCACAACATTTACCCTTGCATTCAACTAGTAAGACTTCAGTGTCAATTATAAGCTCGCTAGCATTAGCTGCTAACTAACACTAACCTTCACTTTGCCTAGCAAATCTGTTTAGCAAAGATGAAAGCTAGCTAGTTCACATTTAAATGCATTTATATTGCTGCTTTGCAAACCTCTTTCCAGGGAAAAGGAAGATACACTATCTCTTTACAGATGGGAAAGAAATGGCAGAAGAATATGACTTGACAACAGATGAGCTCATTGGTAAGCTTGTTTCAGATTAGACATCTTCTAAAAAGTATCCTGCATTAGCTACATTGCTTCCTGTGCATTATATTATTTCCACTCTCAGCTGTTGTTACTTACATGTATTCTTACTTTGCAGTACGGAAGTGGCGTTCAAAAAGCACCTTGAAGGGACAGGGACCATGGGAGATAGAAGTTGGAGAGCCAGTCCCATCTACTGTAGCCTGTTTGGAATCAGATGTTATCAAGGAAAACTGTTCAAACGTGAGTTGTATTATACAATATTTACATCTGTTATATTTTAGGCCATGATCTAAATTGCTAATTGATTCTAGTTCACTATCACCATCAGTACTGATCCAAATGTGTCAACTAATACTTTTACAATCGTGGAATTAACTTAATTTTCATCATTTCACTATTAAATTAATCATCAATAAACAGTATGCAATTAACAGTACAATGCTCTGTTGTATTTCCTCAGCCTGTATTTATGCGCAAAGACACAAAGACCAGTTTCCTGTGGAGAGTCCGGAACCTTCCGTACCCCAAAGAGGTCTACAACATTTCAGTGGAGCCTGATCAACGATGCTGCATCATACGAACAAATAACAAAAAGTAACATCCGAATAGCCTCTATTCCATTCTCATGCCAAAATGGCTTTAATAGTTAAGCATACAGTTGATGTGTTTCCCCTCCTTAGAAATCTACTGATAAACTGCTAGGCCTATATCACTTCAGATATCGTTAACTACAGGTCCCTGAAAATTGATACCACATTCAAAGTCTATATAATTTATACAGTTGTAACATCTTCACAATGGAGAAGGCCTCCTATATTTTCCTTTATTTTCTTTGTCAGTGCTTGTTACAGTTCTGCATATGTAAGTGAGGCTGGCTCTCCAATAGGTGGCACTGTTGACAAAAATATTGATCTCTTGCCTTCAAGAAACCCTTTTCTCACTGCGGTGTGTTATCCTTTGCAGGTACTACAAGAAGTTTAATGTTCCTGATCTGGACCGAAGCCAGCTGCCATTGGATAGTTCCGCGCTCAACTTCACCCATGCCAATAACACGTTAATTGTCAGTGTAAGTACTCCTGACAACAACAACAAACAAACCAACTACAGTACTTCTCAAATCCCACCTTGGGTGATTTTAATCAGTAGATTGAAACTATATTTTTGTATTCGTCTCACTTGTATCAGAACACGCCTATAAACTCAAGGGAATCATTGAATTACTTCGAACAAACATTAGGATAGCCTACTAAGTATCTGATGAAGAGATTGACCGTTACTTTATGTGTATACCTATCATAATCGGTTCCTCTGTACTATTCGATTTCCTATTCCTTGTGTTTGTTAAAATTGGCACCCTATTCCCTATATAGTGCACTACATTTGAGCCTGACTGGTCGAAAGTAGTGCACTATGTAGGGAATAAGGAGCCTCTGTGTTATCCCACTTCAGGCCAAACATTACACTACAGAATGTACATGGAAGGGAAAGGGGTTTCTATAGAGGTAATGACCTATTCTGTCTTTCCTTTCAAGTACAAGAAGCCCAAGGAGATATTAACCATTGAGCACGAGCTACTCCGGGAGGTGAAGAAACTGAAGGGAACCAATGAAGGGGACGTCGACTGCAAAACTCAATGAAGTCCCAGTGTGGATCTGAGGGGATGTCACTCAAACAAGTCGTTTTTGATTTGCACTGGTGATGCAGTATCCTGTATGTTTTCTACTCTGATTTCTGGTTCTCAATGGGATTCCACTATTGGAACATTTTTGCACAGTGCCTTGTCCATACTTTCCATTGTGTTTATTGCGGTCGGGCGGTGGGATGTGGAATTGAGACAGTGAATTACAGACATAGTTACTTGTTAAAACTTGTTAGTTTTTGATAGAACACTTACAATTGTTCTGTCAAAAAGATATTTGAGAAATGCCACTGCTGTTCTGTAAGAAGTTCTGAATCGTTGTTGTCGAGATACGAACACTTATTGGGTTTAATACGCGATGTTGTCCTTTCAAGATGAATACAATTCCATAACATTGTTAACAACTGTCTTTACATCTCTCCTTTCCCTTAACAATGCAAACTCTTAGTTGTTAAAATACTCCAAACGGAGTTCATCCTGCTCCCACAATTCTTGGTCTCCTTCCCTTGTAAAACACTTTAACACACAATGCCTTTTCCCTATTCTTTCCACACACACAAACACACACACACACTGTTCTCGACGGGGTCGCCCTTACAAGCACGTCCCATTTGTGTTAACTGAATACCCTTATGCTCATGATTGTGCAGCCCAGAGTAGGCCACCCTGAAAGCCATTATGGCCGAGCTAGCCAGTACTAGCAGGTCTTACTGGTCCCCTGAGCCTGGCCCGGTCCTCCAGGGGGTGACTTTACTGGCCCAGAGTCCTCCAACAAATCCTCTCGCAAACCCCAAGACTGGGGATAGCCAAGGAGAGGTATGGAGCTTGGATGACAGAAGCACTATATTACTAGGAAGTGAACAAGTCGTATGCTTCTTTGTAAATATAGGTTGTTGCATGACAGTAGTACTGAATTACTGCAAAGTGGAAAAAGGTTGTAGGCTCTTTTGTAAATCGAGTACCACACTGAGCCACAATGAGAAACGTTATCTGACTGAATGCTTGCTAACTTTGACCATCAAACTCTAGGGAGATGAGTAACAAGACATTATATCTGACTAAGCTAATATGACTGAGGTTTGACCATCAAAGTTTGATTGCATGAAATGAAAACTGAAGTGAAATTTTACTGATTTACTTTTTAACACAATGTGTTATTGTATAGAAGCTTACCTAGAGCAGTTCAAAACAAAACATAGATGCTGCATGAAAAGAAAACAATGCTGCAAAAAAACAATTCCATTTAAATACCTAGTGGTGATTCTTTGCATTTCTGGGACTCTATGTGCCTAACCAAGTGAGCAGTACAAGGGCTAAACACGGTGACTAAACCACAGGTCACTCACTATTGTGCTTTGCGTACTTCCTAAAGGGGAGGAGATATGTCATGGGATTTGGGAACCAGATCCAACCAAAGCATAAGATCTGAGAAAAAAATTCTCAACTAATTTCTCAAATCAAGAGTTGCTGTTGGATTGCTTTGACTTTGTGTTGTCCAAATAAAATCTTGGACACGGAATTAAACGACCATTTGGAGGGTGATTTGCGTACACTGCTGTCTTTTCTCATTTGGCAGAGCAGGATAATGCTTCAATTAAAGTGCATGATGGGTCCTAGTAGCCATTGAGCCATGAGGATAGCCATTCATTTCTCAATAGGAGTAACAATAATAACACTAAAAGTTCAGAGTTTTTATCCTTTCTGATTTATTGAACCTTTTTGATCACAGCTTTTAGTTGTTCATTTGTTTGCAAGTCTTCAAAGCTGGTGGCGCTTGGCGCTTAGCTATACTGAAAAAACATTTCTCATATTTGGAATCCGACCTTTAGCAAACAACCAATAGGACATCCAGACTTCAAACAGTGAGAAAAAGAGAGGAAGGGAATAGAGAGAGAGAGAGGGTCTGCTCTGATTCTGTTGTGCAGCCAGGCCAACCGGGTCTTCTTCTCCGTCATCAGATTCTGTGGTGCAGCCAGGCCGACCGGGTCTTCCGATTCTGTTGTGCGGCCAGGCCGACCGGGTCTTCTTCCCCCTGTCATTTGGCCTCTGCCGGTCATGCTCAGTTGCTCCTGGGAGAGAGGAGGGTTTCTTTCTGCCACGTCCTTTCATTCCCGAATGCCTCTTCCCAGCCATTCCCCCTCTTTCAGCCGGTGCCACATTTTGCCACACTGAGCCCTGGTGCTCTTTCGCTTTCTCTCCCTCCCTCCCTCCCTCCCTCCCTCCCTCCCTCCCTCCCTCCCTCCCTCCCTCCTGTGAGACTAGCTTCTTTTTGATAACTGACCCCTCCTCGTGTTATTATTCGAACCCACTATTGTATAACATGTCCTTTTATATGAGGGCCACAAAGGGCCCATTTGATCACAGGGTTACGGTGTGTGATCGTGAGAAATGCAACTACATGGTGGTAACCTTTGTCTCGAGAACAAAATTGTGGGCTGACCTCATCTGCTTTTAATGCATAGCCCCAACTATTCAGGCCCAAGTCTCACTTGCTGAGCACATTGAATTGCAGTAGCCTATCACAGATATTGCCCCTCAGTTATCTGGGTCTCCAGTTTTTTTGTCAACGTTAGAACCTTTGGGACCCCAAAGTGACCCAGCTAGAAAAATGGTTAGAAACGGCGCATTGACTCAAAATTCTTTTGTGATTTTAATATACACTCTACAATAAATATTTCC
Source organism: Salmo trutta (assembly GCF_901001165.1). Classification (NCBI taxonomy): domain Eukaryota; kingdom Metazoa; phylum Chordata; class Actinopteri; order Salmoniformes; family Salmonidae; genus Salmo; species Salmo trutta. The sequence goes on from NC_042994.1 coordinate 8,280,173, forward strand.
ATCATTTAAAAGTATTTTACAAATCTTCCAATTAAAAATATATTCAAATATGTAGAAAACAGACTAACGAAAATGAATGAAAATGGCCTCCTAAATGCAAAATAATGTGTTTTACATGTATTCACTGTTAATTAGTTGATGCAACCACATGATGATCCAAAGATAGCTGCCATGTAATGTGTATTCATTATTTCTCTCTCATAACATCCTCTCTTTATAGCTGAGTAGGGTTATCACTAAGCCCAAGATGTCCTTTCATTCATTCAAATCTCATCGAGTGCTTGAGCACTAAAATCGTCCTCTGGTTATAAAAACTCTTTCCTACGAATAAACCTCTGTCTGACGTAGCAGATTAGATAGCCTACTCATTGTTTTAGACACAATCCAGTACAAAACATAACAGAAGGAGTCCTTGCAAGGAGCAGAAATGTGGTAGTGGTATTTTTGTTTGGTGTATTCCCCTCCCTCCCTATGCTTCCTCTTCTTCTTCATCTGTTCTTTCCTCAGTGGGCCCCTGAGCTGTGGTGATGGGTATGTTTAGTCCTCCGAGGGTGGAAGGGGACCACAGGGAGGGGGAGGACATCAAATGGCTGGGTGTCACCCAGGAGGTGGCCCTTGGGCTGGCGTTTCATGAAGTGGGCCTCCCTCTGGTGTTGCTTGGTCCTGGAGGCCTTGCGGGGCCTTCCTTTACGTGTGAAGGCCATGTACCAGCCCTCATATTTAGCGTTCTGGAGAGCAGTGTAGTTGTTCTCCAGAACGATCTCTGTGAAGATGCAGTCTTTGCCGCGACCCTTCCGCTGTTAGAGAGAGAGAGGAGGGGGTGAGGGTGAGGGTGAGAGACGGAATGACGGAATGATTTAGGGGGTCAGTCTCTGAGGATGTTAAAATATTGTTTTGACAAGTAAATGTCCTATCAATCCTTCAAGTTTCTTTCCAAATCATGTCCAACTCCCTACAAGGGCTTTTCTGGTCATAACTCAAGTGAAGAACCTTACACAGGACAGACATAACTTTTCCCTGAAACTTTGTATTCATGGTCACAGTCAAAATGATGACATAACTTATTGAACTCAACCGACCTCCAGGGCTCACATGAAAAGAGATGTACATTTTAATGTGACTTCCCTAAATAAAGCATTAATAAATAAATCTAATATTTACCTTGCCAATCAATTTCCCCGTGTTGTTCATGCAGATGTAGTAGCCAGTCTTTGCCCCTTTGATCCGAATACGACTACCAAACGTGTCCGTCTCCACCACAAGTTTGGCTAGAAAAACACAAAACACATAATATTCTTAACTTTATTCAGCTCAGATAATGCACAATGGTTCTCAAGCTTATGAGGCTATTCTATTTTGTGAACACGATATGCATGCATTCGTGACTTTGAGCTAAAACCCTTGTGAAAAAGAATCCAATAGTGGTATCATTTGAGACTGAATTGAACTTGAAGACTGTGAGACTATGTAGTATTGACGTGATAACATCAGAAAGGGTGTTAAGTTATTGTAATGACTGGTTCAGAGGACTACATTTAACCTCGATCTAATAACCAAAAGTTATGTATTATATTATAATGACTTTAGCAGAGTTGTACTACTCGTTATCATGGCATCAACCTTGCATGCAGCGGAAAGAAAATTATTGAATATGGCAAAACATTCCAACGTAAATTAAATTCGAAACATTGGCAAAAAACACTGAAGTCTTTTAGAATAGCAGCAAGTGGCTTTGACTTCGCACTGAGCCATTGTCATTGAACGGCTATAAAATGCCGCGCTACGCTCCACTTAGATGATGGTGGGGAAGGAGGAACAAGGGAGTGAGAGAACATAGCGGTCAGCGACACAGCCACAAAAGCACCGAGCAGTGGTCAAATTTGGGCCTGCTACAAGAGTGACACCCACTTAGGACATGCACGCTCGAGCCAAGGCGAGGTGTGTGTGTGTGTTTGAGGGAGATGAAGAAAGAAGAACAGAGAGAGAAAAGGGGATAAAATGAAGAGGCTGACTTCACCGCTCTTTATAAACCGAGTCATACATTGAGTTGTAAAGCAATGAAAATTCCTTATTAAATGACACTCCAAAAAGCAGGCAGCAGGCATAGGGAGAAATAGATGGTTGTGGTGGAAAGATGGCTAGACAGACCAAAAAAAGACTTTGGTGACAGGAATTTGCTCCCTTTAAATTTAAGACAATCTTTTCCTTGTGGGGAGAAAAAATTCCTAACCTCTCATAGATTTCATCAAAACAGCTGTCTATATTGTACACTTTGTCCATAGGCTATACTCTAAGAAAAACTTGTTCTAAAAGGGTTATTTATCTGTCCCCATAGGATAACCCATTTTGGTTCCAGGTAGAACCATTTTGGGTTCCATCTAGAAACCTCTGTAGAAAGGGTTCTACATGGAACCCGAAAGGATTCAATCTGCAACCAAAAATGGTTCTTCAAAGGGTTCTCCTACGGGGACATCCGAATAACCTTTTAAGGGTCTAGATAGCACTTTTTTCAAATAGTGAATGAATACGTCTAGACCACCACTGTTGAGAAATACAACTTTTTAACTTCATGTGGATGAAACCGTGCGATGAAGTTGCCCTGAGAAATGTTGTGCTAATTATTCCACTTGGCAGAAATGCAGTTTACCCAAACCCTTCCAAAAACAATGCATTGTCTCTAAGGGCCATTCAGCACCACTCTGGATAAGTGAGTTAAAACAATTGTGTTTTATCAATGACATTTATCACATTTTTGTAATTCTCGTGGCAAATGTCAATCAGTTACTGATATTTTAAACCACTAAATCGCATGTAAAAATGTCGTACTTTTTTTGGTATGTTTAAGCAGATATGATTGAATTTATGTTTTGTTCAAAGGATGGACTTGAGAGAGCTACTGTATATTTATAACATTTAAATATTACGGTATTTGAATATTCATTGACATGTGCCCATCAAAGACCAATAGGGGACAGAATTAAACAAAAACACATTCGCCTCAAATAACTTTGGGTAAAAAATATGGCATCTCAAGGTTATGAAAATTGCAAGTCATATTTCTTTCTTTCAACCGCTTCTGAGAGGGTAAGCTACTCAGTAAATGTTAAGAAGGTAGAAAGTAAGACGAGATCTGATGTGTTTACCAGATATTCTGAGTGGGTTTCTCCCGAGAATCCCAGTCCAGAACAATACTATAGAATCCATTTCGAATGCATTTTCTCCCTCCCGCCGCCTACTCAAACCTAGACTTCTCCATGCTAAATAGAACTGTTTGCTTTTTAAATGGTAACATTTTCATAATATACCTCATTTTCTTCTCCAATAGGTCTACATGACTTTTAAATTGACGTGTCCGTACGTAGATTTAAGTAATTACAAAATCTGGAATAGGCCTAGGCCTGTTAAATCCTACAATTATTACGAAGATGCCTAGGCCTACTTGAAGGCTCCCATTTCATGCTAGGGGTGATTTATTCGTTTCTTACCGTGCACAGCTCCGTCGTCGCCCATGGCATTCACTTTCTTATTGCCCAGAACCTGGACATGTTTGCCGCTGGTCCGGCTGTAGAGCTGGTAGGTCCGAATCAACCGGCGGCTCATCCGGTCAGACAACCGGCACTGCTCGTTCACATGGTGCTTGAAATTAGGAGGTGGGGAGTGGGACTGCACTGTGTTCTATCAAACAAGAAAAACACATACAATAAAAAAGCATGAATAAAAGCATTGAAGTATAAAAGCATCAATGAGAGAGCATAGCCGAACTGATAATTCATGCTAATTGATGTTCAGTCTAAATGAATGAGAAGCAGATCAAGTTCTTTTCCAACCAAAACATATTTATATATTTCAAAGAACACCATTCATATGCTTTTCATATGGAGTTAGGCTATAGGCATTTCAAAGGGAATCGCGGGCACATGGCTTTTAGAAGAGAAAAAGTGCCCTTGTACGGGGAGTGTTTGGGGAGATGCACGCAGCGAGTCCGCTGTCCTCACTCGAGATGACATGCCTATGATAGGTTGTTTTACCACGAATGATCTTTCACCCCCATCTCCCTTAGCTATATCCCTTAACGATTATTTTTCAATTCAGCCATACGCCATCCCCATATGTTTTAACAATTACCTTTTAGGCTCGCGTTTACGTCTTTTCAAGATGTTTGACTTGTTGCCAACTGCTTAGGGCTCATAATAAAATGTTTTCATTGTTATTACACATTTACTGCAGATATGCAAACGAATTGGATTAATAACAATGAGGATAAAAACGCTTGTAAATGGGTATAATTAGTTGCATTGATGGACTGAAATCTTTTTAAGGGGCTATGAAATGTTATTGTATGCCCATTGCGCTGCAAACTTCATAAAAATGCATGCAAGTTGGTACCTGTGTGTAAAAACACAGCGCTAAGAACTGAAGTAACCTGAAACATAAAAAAAGAAAAAAAGAATTATGTTTATGTTTCATATACATTTCCAAATATGTCAAGTAACTGTGTAGGTCTATATAGCCAATTCATTTAACAGTTCAGTAGTATAATAACTCACAGGTAGCCTAATCTCGATGTTCTAAGCCTCATATTGAAATAAGTCAAATATTTCTTCATGAATTCCACTATTCCAATTCCACATGAGTTCTCTGGGAAATAACAGTTCTTCCCAGCGGGAATTTCAGCTTGGATTTTTATCTCCCTTCTGTTACAGCTTATAAATTGATAGCCCGACGATGGAGATCCAGAAACAACTGAAGGTTCGGTCCAATGTTCCAGGTAGGATTCACATTCACTCATTGACAGTATTCACAATAAAACGTTCCGGGACGATTTAAAGACGTTCAGGGGGCCATCCAGAATTACAAGTCCCAGGGATAGAGATCGCACTGTGATCAAGCGACCACCGTTATTCCACAAGTCGGTCAATTCCCTCTCGTGTCAATCATCCCTCCTCTGCAGAATTTAAGGTCTTCTTTGATGTTGCTTAGTAGAGATAATGTATATCCCGGTTGCTTTCGTGGAATTGTAATACATCCAAATGCACTGGTGGGATGGAATTATTACGCGCATGGAGATTAGCCTATTTGTATGCATAATTTACGCGCGACAGCGAGGAGATGCATGTCCATTCAATAAAAAAAGGAATCTTGCATAGATATGAATAAAAAATGGTTGCAAAATGTATAGTTATATTTTTTGTAGCCACTGGTGATGTTTGCTTCTCAAAGAAACGCGGTTACGTGGACGGTATAGCGGGGCTCCAATGTCAACCTCCCACACGTGTGTTTCTTGTGGTCCCGTTTACTTCAGAATACAGCGGCTCCTGCCCTCATCATTTAAATACTTTCACTTGCGAGAAAGGCAATATCCTTGCAGAGAGCAGGCGGAGCCTTTGGTGGGAGATAGTAACAGGCTGAGGAGGACTGAAAGTGGCATGTATTGATTGACACCTGACCATGTTGAGGTATTTCACAAATATGAGGCACATTAATTGACTAGGCTTTGTGCCTTATTAGGCTACTTCCAGTGTTGGGATTGTTCCCGATTTCACAAGTTATCAAACATGAATGTTTCAGCTCAAATCTTAATAGTATAAAACATGAACAATCACGAACAAATCTATTAATTGTTATTTGTCAACTAATCAATCAACTAATTCATTTCCAATAAACCATGAATAAAAGTTAAATACAAATATTAATTTCATGTAGATATTGGCCCTACTGCATCACACAACAGAATAGCAAAGAAAGCAAGCCTATGTTCCCTGGAATCTACTTAAGAAAATATACAGCAACATTTACCTCTTCCCCTACTGCAGGTTAGTGGTTGTTTCATACTGCAGAATAGTGGTTGTTTCATACTGCAGGTTAGTGGTTGTTTCTTACCGGAGGTTAGTGGTTGTTTCATACTGCAGGTTAGTGGTTGTTTCATACTGCAGGTTAGTGGTTGTTTCATACTGCAGGTTCAAGGTTGTTTCATACTGCAGGTTAGTGGTTGTTTCATACTGCAGGTTAGTGGTTGTTTCATACTGTAGGTTAGTGGTTGTTTCATACTGCAGGTTAGTGGTTGTTTCATACTGCAGGTTAGTGGTTGTTTCATACTGCAGGTTAGTGGTTGTTTCATACTGCAGGTTCAAGGTTGTTTCATACTGCAGGTTAGTGGTTGTTTCATACTGCAGGTTAGTGGTTGTTTCATACTGCAGGTTAGTGGTTGTTTCATACTGCAGGTTAGTGGTTGTTTCATACTGCAGGTTAGTGGTTGTTTCATACTGCAGGTTAAAGGTTCTTTCATACTGCAGATTAGTGGTTGTTTCAAACTGCAAGTTCGTGGTTGTTTCATACTGCAGGTTAGAGGTTGTTTCATACTGCAGGTTAGTGGTTGTTTCATACTGCAGGTTAGAGGTTGTTTCATACTGCAGGTTAGAGGTTGTTTCTTACTGTAGGTTAGAGGATGTTTCATACTGCAGGTTAGAGGTTGTTTCATACTGCAGGTTAGTGGTTGTTTCATACTGCAGGTTAGAGGTTGTTTCATACTGCAGGTTAGTGGTTGTTTCATACTGCAGGTTAGTGGTTGTTTCATACTGCAGGTTAGAGGTTGTTTCATACTGCAGGTTAGTGGTTGTTTCATACTGCAGGTTAAAGGTTCTTTCATACTGCAGATTAGTGGTTGTTTCAAACTGCAAGTTCGTGGTTGTTTCATACTGCAGGTTAGAGGTTGTTTCATACTGCAGGTTAGTGGTTGTTTCTTACCGGAGGTTAGTGGTTGTTTCATACTGCAGGTTAGTGGTTGTTTCATACTGCAGGTTAGTGGTTGTTTCATACTGCAGGTTCAAGGTTGTTTCATACTGCAGGTTAGTGGTTGTTTCATACTGCAGGTTAGTGGTTGTTTCATACTGTAGGTTAGTGGTTGTTTCATAATGCAGGTTAGTGGTTGTTTCATACTGCAGGTTAGTGGTTGTTTCATACTGCAGGTTAGTGGTTGTTTCATACTGCAGGTTAGTGGTTGTTTCATACTGCAGGTTAGTGGTTGTTTCATACTGCAGGTTCAAGGTTGTTTCATACTGCAGGTTAGTGGTTGTTTCATACTGCAGGTTAGTGGTTGTTTCATACTGCAGGTTAGTGGTTGTTTCATACTGCAGGTTAGTGGTTGTTTCATACTGCAGGTTAGTGGTTGTTTCATACTGCAGGTTAAAGGTTCTTTCATACTGCAGATTAATGGTTGTTTCAAACTGCAAGTTCGTGGTTGTTTCATACTGCAGGTTAGAGGTTGTTTCATACTGCAGGTTAGTGGTTGTTTCATACTGCAGGTTAGAGGTTGTTTCATACTGCAGGTTAGAGGTTGTTTCTTACTGTAGGTTAGAGGTTGTTTCATACTGCAGGTTAGAGGTTGTTTCATACTGCAGGTTAGTGGTTGTTTCATACTGCAGGTTAGAGGTTGTTTCATACTGCAGGTTAGTGGTTGTTTCATACTGCAGATTAGTGGTTGTTTCATACTGCAGGTTAGTGGTTGTTTCATACTGCAGGTTAGAGGTTGTTTCATACTGCAGGTTAGAGGTTGTTTCTTACCTCAGGTTAGAGGTTGTTTCATACTGCAGGTTAGAGGTTGTTTCATACTGCAGGTTAGTGATTGTTTCATACTGCAGGTTAGAGGTTGTTTCATACTGCAGGTTAGAGGTTGTTTCTTACCTCAGGTTAGAGGTTGTTTCATACTGTAGGTTAGAGGTTGTTTCATACTGCAGGTTAGTGGTTGTTTCATACTGCAGGTTAGAGGTTGTTTCATACTGCAGGTTAGAGGTTGTTTCTTACCTCAGGTTAGAGGTTGTTTCATACTGCAGGTTAGAGGTTGTTTCATACTGCAGGTTAGAGGTTGTTTCTTACCTCAGGTTAGAGGTTGTTTCATACTGTAGGTTAGAGGTTGTTTCATGCTGGAGGTTTGAGGTTGTTTCATACTGGAGTGTAGTGGTTGTTTCATACTTCTGTTTGGTGGTTGTTTCATACTGGAGGTTAGTGGTTGTTTCATACTGCAGGTTAGTGGTTGTTTCATACTGCAGGTTAGTGGTTGTTTCATACTGCAGGTTAGGGGTTGTTTCATACTGCAGGTTAGTGGTTGTTTCATACTGCAGTTTAGAGATTGTTTCATACTGGAGGTTAGTGATTGTTTCATACTGAATGTTGGTGGTTGTTTCATACTGCAGGTAAGAGGTTATTTCATACTGCAGGTTAGTGGTTGTTTCTTACTTAAGGTGAGAGGTTGTTTCATACTGGAGGTTAGTGGTTGTTTCATACTGGAGGTTATTGGTTGTTTCATACTGCAGTTTAGTGGTTGGTTCATACTGGAGGTTAGAGGTTGTTTCATACTGAATGTTGGTGGTTGTTTCATACAGCAGGTTAGTGGTTGATTCATACTGCAGGTTAGTGGTTGTTTCATAGTGGAGGTTAGTGGTTGTTTCATACTGCAGGTTAGAGATTGTTTCATACTGCAGGTTAGTGGTTGTTTCATTCTGAATGTTAGTGGTTGTTTCATACTGCAGGTTAGTGGTTGTTTCTTACTGGAGGTTAGTGGTTGTTTAATACTGCAGGTTAGTGGTTGTTTCATACTGTAGGTTAGTGGTTGTTTCATACTGCAGGTTAGTGGTTGTTTCATACTGCAGGTTAAAGGTTGTTTCATACTGCAGATTAGTGGTTGTTTCAAACTGCAGGTTTGTGGTTGTTTCATACTTCAGGTTAGAGGTTGTTTCATACTGCAGGTTAGTGGTTGTTTCATACTGCAGGTTAGTGGTTGTTTCATACTGCAGTTTATAGATTGTTTCATACTGGAGGTTAGTGGTTGTTTCATACTGAATGTTGGTGGTTGTTTCATACTGGAGGTTAGTGGTTCGCTTCACACTGGAGGTTAGTGGTTGTTTAATACTGAATGTTGGTGGTTGTTTCATACTGGAGGTTAGTGGTTGTTTCATACTGCAGGTTAGTGGTTGTTTCATACTGGAGGTTTGAGATTGTTTCATACTGGAGGTTAGTGGTTGTTTCATACTGCAGTATAGTGGTTGTTTCAAACTGGAGGTTAGTGGTTGTTTAATACTGAATGTTGGTGGTTGTTTCATACTGGAGGTTAGTGGTTGTTTCATACTGCAGGTTAGTGGTTGTTTCATACTGGAGGTTTGAGATTGTTTCATACTGCAGGTCATTGGTTGTTTCATACTGCAGTTTATTGGTTGTTTCATACTCGAGGCTGGTGTTGGTTCATACTGAATGTTGGTGGTTGTTTCATACTGCAGGTTAGAGGTTGTTTCATACTGCAGGTTAGAGGTTGTTTCATACTGTAGGTTAGAGGTTGTTTCATGCTGGAGGTTAGTGGTTGTTTAATACTGAATGTTGGTGGTTGTTTCATACTGGAGGTTAGTGGTTGTTTCATACTGCAGGTTAGTGGTTGTTTCATACTGGAGGTTTGAGATTGTTTCATACTGGAGGTTAGTGGTTGTTTCATACTGCAGGTTAGTGGTTGTTTCATACTGCAGGTCATTGGTTGTTTCATACTGCAGTTTATTGGTTGTTTCATACTGGAGGCTGGTGTTGGTTCATACTGAATGTTGGTGGTTGTTTCATACTGCAGGTTAGAGGTTGTTTCATACTGCAGGTTAGTGGTTGTTTCATACTGCAGGTTAGAGGTTGTTTCATACTGCAGGTTAGTGGTTGTTTCATACTGCAGGTTAGAGGTTGTTTCATACTGCAGGTTAGTGGTTGTTTCATACTGCAGGTTAGTGGTTGTTTCATACTGCAGGTTAGAGGTTGTTTCATACTGCAGGTTAGAGGTTGTTTCTTACCTCAGGTTAGAGGTTGTTTCATACTGTAGGTTAGAGGTTGTTTTATGCTGGAGGTTTGAGGTTGTTTCATACTGGAGTGTAGTGGTTATTTCATACTTCTGTTTGGTGGTTGTTTCATACTGGAGGTTAGTGGTTGTTTCATACTTCTGTTTGGTGGTTGTTTCATACTGCAGGTTATTGGTTGTTTCATACTGCAGTTTATAGATTGTTTCATACTGGAGGTTAGTGATTGTTTCATACTGAATGTTGGTGGTTGTTTCATACTGGAGGTTAGTGGTTGTTTCATACTGGAGGTTAGTGGTTGTTTCATAGTGCAGGTTAGAGGTTGTTTCATACTGCAGGTTAGAGATTGTTTCATACTGCAGGTTAGTGGTTGTTTCATACTGCAGGTTAGTGGTTGTTTAATACTGAATGTTGGTGGTTGTTTCATACTGGAGGTTAGTGGTTGTTTCATACTGCAGGTTAGTGGTTGTTTCATACTGGAGGTTTGAGATTGTTTCATACTGCAGGTCATTGGTTGTTTCATACTGCAGTTTATTGGTTGTTTCATACTCGAGGCTGGTGTTGGTTCATACTGAATGTTGGTGGTTGTTTCATACTGCAGGTTAGAGGTTGTTTCATACTGCAGGTTAGAGGTTGTTTCTTACTGTAGGTTAGAGGTTGTTTCATGCTGGACGTTAGTGGTTGTTTAATACTGAATGTTGGTGGTTGTTTCATACTGGAGGTTAGTGGTTGTTTCATACTGCAGGTTAGTGGTTGTTTCATACTGGAGGTTTGAGATTGTTTCATACTGGAGGTTAGTGGTTGTTTCATACTGCAGGTTAGTGGTTGTTTCATACTGCAGGTCATTGGTTGTTTCATACTGCAGTTTATTGGTTGTTTCATACTGGAGGCTGGTGTTGGTTCATACTGAATGTTGGTGGTTGTTTCATACTGCAGGTTAGAGGTTGTTTCATACTGCAGGTTAGTGGTTGTTTCATACTGCAGGTTAGAGGTTGTTTCATACTGCAGGTTAGTGGTTGTTTCATACTGCAGGTTAGAGGTTGTTTCATACTGCAGGTTAGTGGTTGTTTCATACTGCAGGTTAGTGGTTGTTTCATACTGCAGGTTAGAGGTTGTTTCATACTGCAGGTTAGAGGTTGTTTCTTACCTCAGGTTAGAGGTTGTTTCATACTGTAGGTTAGAGGTTGTTTCATGCTGGAGGTTTGAGGTTGTTTCATACTGGAGTGTAGTGGTTATTTCATACTTCTGTTTGGTGGTTGTTTCATACTGGAGGTTAGTGGTTGTTTCATACTTCTGTTTGGTGGTTGTTTCATACTGCAGGTTATTGGTTGTTTCATACTGCAGTTTATAGATTGTTTCATACTGGAGGTTAGTGATTGTTTCATACTGAATGTTGGTGGTTGTTTCATACTGGAGGTTAGTGGTTGTTTCATATTGGAGGTTATTGGTTGTTTCATACTGCAGTTTAGTGGTTGGTTCATACTGGAGGTTAGAGGTTGTTTCATACTGAATGTTGGTGGTTGTTTCATACAGCAGGTTAGTGGTTGTTTCATAGTGCAGGTTAGAGGTTGTTTCATACTGCAGGTTAGAGATGGTTTCATACTGCAGGTTAGTGGTTGTTTCATACTGCAGGTTAGAGGTTGTTTCATACTGCAGGTTAGTGGTTGTTTCATACTGCAGGTTAGAGGTTGTTTCATACTGCAGGTTAGTGGTTGTTTCATACTGCAGGTTAGTGGTTGTTTCATACTGCAGGTTAGTGGTTGTTTCATACTGCAGGTTAGTGGTTGTTTCATACTGGAGGTTAGTAGTGTTTTCATGGCCCCATTGGACCAACCTTGATCTACTGTTTTTAATTTTACATACATACATACATATATATATATATATATATATATATATATATATATATATATATATATATATATATATATATATATATATATATATATATATATATATATATATATATATATATATATATATATATATATATATATATATATATATATATATATATATATATATATGTGTGTAAGTATTATGTATTCCATGTGAATTCACGGCACAGAATGGTTTTCACATATAACATTCTAGAGGCTGTTGCTGCCTTTGATACAAATGGTATTTTTCTCTCTGTCTCTCACTCACAATCCATCTTGCTTCACTTTCACTGTCTGTGTTGGGTTCTTTATAGTTGTGTGTGTAGGTGACCTACACTACCGTTCAAATTTTGGGGTCACTTAGAAATGTCCTTGTTTTTGAAAGAAAAGCACATTTTTTTATCCATTAAAATAACATCAAATTGTGTAGACATTGTTAGACATTGTAGACATTGTTAATGTTGTAAATGACTATTGTAGCTGGAAACGGCAGATTTTTTATGGAATCTCTACATTGGCTTACAGAGTCCCATTATCAGCAACCATCACTCCTGTGTTCGAATGGCATTTTGTGTTAGCTAATCCAAGTTTATAATTTTAAAATGCTAATTGATTAAATAGTACTCGCAAAACCCCAGTCTCAATTCAACAGTGAAGAGGCGACTCCGGGATGCTGGCCTTCTAGGCAGAGTTCCTCTGTCCAGTGTCTGTGTTCTTTTGCCCATCTTAATCTTTTCTTTTTTTGGCCAGTCTGAGATATGGCTTTTTCTTTGCAACTCCTTCTTTGCAAAGGCCAGCATCCCGGAGTCGACTCTTCACTGTTGACATTGAGACTGGTGTTTTGCGGGTACTATTTAATGAAGCTGCCAGCTGAGGACTTGTGAGGCGTCTGTTTCTCAAACTAGACACTCTAATGTACTTGTCCTCTTGCTCAGTTGTGTACCGGGGCCTCCCACTCCTCTTTCTATTCTGGTTAGAGCCAGTTTGCGCTGTTCTGTGAAGGGATTAGTACACAGCATTGTACGAGATCTTCAGTTTCTTGGAAATTTATCGCATGGAATAGCCTTCATTTCTCAGAACAAGAATAGACTGACGAGTTTCAGAAGAAAGTTATTTGTTTCTGGCCGTTTTGAGCCTGTAATCAAACCCACAAATGCTGATGCTCCAGATACTCAACTAGTCTAAAGGCCAGTTTTATTGCTTCTTTAATCAGTACAACAGTTTTCAGCTGTGCTAACATAATTGTAAAATGTTTTTCTAATGATCAATTAGCCTTTTAAAATGATAAACTTTGATTAGCTAACACAACGTGCCATTGGAACACAGGAGTGATGGTTGCTGATAATTGGCCTCTGTACGCCTACTGTATGTAGATATTCCATTAAAAATCAACCGTTTCCAGCTACAATAGTCATTTACAACATTAACAATGTCTACACTGTATTTCTGATACATTTCATGTTATTTTTATGGACAAAGAAAATGTGCTTTTCTTTCAAAAACAAGGACATTTCTAAGTGACCCCAAACGTTTGAACGGTAGTGTATACTGTATGGTAAGAACATAACACCAATGTGGTTAATAACAAAGTAATTGTGTTTTGGGAAACCCCAGAAAACCAAGTACACCCCCTAAGAACTATAACACCTCAGGTCACTTAAGAGCATCTCAATGATCTAGACAGACCCATTTAACCTCTTTCAACATGGCTGGCATCATAACATGCTAATTGCCATACCAATAAAACATGTTCTACTGTAATTTCCACAATGTCAGAAAAGGACCAATCAGAAGTCCTTTACTTGCTACTTTTAGACCTGCTTTCTCCTTAGACCTGTGAATAATGTGGGAACCTTTTGTACGCTCAACAGCTCAACAAGCTCAACAGCTGTTCAAGTGTCAAAAGTATAATTATCTGAATTTCAGTCAAATTCTTTGCAGTAAATCAGTCATTCTGGCCAATGTTAGGGATTTAGAGGGTGAACATGTACCTGCCTTATTAGTTCCAGAGGGATACTCCAACAAGAGTTTGCCACCTGGAACGCTTCAGCCACTTTGTTCCTGGGCTGTGTTTTCCAACTCAGTGCCTGCCTCCCAAACGCACCCTATTCCCTATATAGTCCACTACTTTCAACCAGGGACCATAGGGCACTCGTCAAAAGTAGTGCACTACATAGGGAACAGGGTGCCATTTGGGACAAAGCCTATGAAACACTGATGGTGTTACGTTCGTCGATGGAAGGATCGGACCAAGGTGCAGCGTGGTAGGCTTACATCTTACTTTTATTGATGACACCGAAAAAACAACAAATACAAAAAAAACGAAACGCAACAGTTCTGTAGGGCTGGAAAGCAACAGTACAAAAACAAGATCCCACAAACTAAAGGTGGAAAAAGGCTGCCTAAGTATGATCCCCAATCAGAGACAACGATAGACAGCTGCCTCTGATTGGGAACCATACCCGGCCAACAAAGAAATAGAAAACATAGATTGCCCACCCTAGTCACACCCTGACCTAACCAAATAGAGAATAAAAGGGATCTCTAAGGTCAGGGCGTGACAGATGTACAACTCGATTGCTCATTGTGGCACTGGAGTATGCTCTCAGGAGAGTGTGGCCTACTATGGCCTATATATCATAATACATAATATTCAATGATACATGCTAGCCTGGTACCAGATCTGTTATCGCTGTCTTGCCAACTCAATGCAAGTTGGCAAGGCAGCACAAACAGATCTGGGACCAGGTCACCAGGGTTGAGGAGTAACTGATTACATGTATCAGTTACATGTATCAGTTACATATATCAGTTACATGTACAGATGTAGGATCACCCTGTTGCAGGATAACTTTTCTGCAATGCAGGGCATTTACAACTTGCAGTGTATTTGAGGTTTAAAAAGGCTTCTGAAGTTTGTTATTTCTTCCTTGAAACGTCAGACTTCATTTTCCCTTACAAAAAATGTATCAACCCCAACAAAATGTCCATGAATTATAAACCACATAATAATTCACATTTCCTGTTGCTGCAGGATTATTATCCTGCTGTAGCAAACTGTCTCAAATTAAGATCCTCTGATTACAAAAAAAACTGTAATCAGTTACTTCACAAGCAAAAATATTGGAATCAGATTACAGATACTGCAATCTGATTACAGGACCTAGACTTGGTGCTCCGGTACCGCTTGCTGTGCGGTAGCAGAGAGAATAGTCTATGACTAGGGTGGCTGGAGTCTTTGACAATTTTTAGGGCCTTCCTCTGACTGTCTGGTATATAATGTACGAGGCTAGCAGGTTACATACACAAACAAATTACTCAAATTCAAATGAATAAAATTCTGGCCATCAGACACTGTGGATTCATCTCAAATGGCACTGTATTCCCTATGTTGTGCACTACTTAAAAAAAGTGCACAATAAAGGGAATAGGGTGCCATTTGGGACAAAGGCTGTTTCTGCTCTGAAAAGGGCAAAAGGAGCTTTACTGCCATTCTAGAACCTCTAGAGTGTTCTACTAGGTGGGTCTGTGTACTGTACAGTACGAGTCTTCTTCCTTATCCAACTGTCTGCCACCTACACTGTTCAGCCCATGGCTCAGGAATGTTGGCATGGCCTGCAGTATACCATAGATTCTATACCCGGCCCAGCTTGTTCTACTAAAGTGTACAAAGTTAGAGTTATCTCTCTCTCTCTCTCTCTCTCTCTCTCTCTCTCTCTCTCTCTCTCTCTCTCCTCTCGTCTCCATCCTCTCTCTCTCTCTCTCTCTCTCCTCTCTCATCTCTCTCCTCAT